>NC_139930.1:4236200-4388700 GCF_963514095.1 Eutrigla gurnardus | reverse complement strand
TCTGATTGCATGACGTCTATGAGAAAATGGTCCAGCAATCCAGCATGATGTTCATTTAGTACATTATGGTCCATTTAGAGTCCAGCAGACCAGGAAAGAGGGGATGCTTTAGGGCGCTTTCAAGGCATTACTCCAGCGGCTTTGCTACTGTCGCTACCATCGATGGTAAAATAAATTAATTAATGTTTTTGTATTTTCATTTCAAAATAAAAAAAATATGTTTCTTCCTGGAAAAAAATAGGACCCACGCTTACATCAGTTGTACCAAATTAACAACATAATATCAGGATCAGCAACTGAGAAGGATAAACTTTTCAACCATCAAATCAAATTCCTCCCAACATTATGTCCCGCCTCCTATCCTGTTCCACTGGGAACCATGTCACCACATGGAGGATAGATACTCTGGAGACAGTTTCATCTCCATTTCAAATGCCTGTATTTTCTCTTTTCTTTGAGATCTGCTGCGCTGAATGGACAAAACATGTTCCGTCCAATCACCTGCTGACGAAGACCAACCGTAACCAACAACTCCGCCTTGTTGTGCCGTTAACTCGTGATCATTATCACTTTACTGATGAGTTGCATAAATGATGATCGTTTGTCCAATAACGACTTCAATAACTCTTGTGTTGTGACGTCCGTAACTAGTGATTGTGTCTTCTGTAACAAGATCTATAATGTCATATTTTCTCAAATCACAAGATTATAAATCATATCTATGATATTTTGTGAATAAACTGAGCCCGTTTGTGCAAACGCGTTAGTAATTCATGCACATTTTCACTTCATTGTTGGTGTTTAATTATTTTGTGCAAGAAAATTAGTAATTGAATTGCTATTAGATGTCTTTGATTGTCTTCAGGATTGTTTTCTGTCGTGCTGTTTATCATCAGAAGACATGTGCCAATGAAATCCCCTATCAAAAAAAACCCTGATTGTGTTTCTGACGTTTAGTTTCTTTTATCTCAGCTACAGAGATGAAACTGCTACGTGTTCTTATTACAGCTGGCAGCTCGGATATGGCAGAACAATTTTCCTTCTGAACGTACAAAACCTTGCAGGTAATTAATGGCTTGCACAGCATTATGGCGGCATGTTCAGTTAGCAGCAACCACAGGAGCTAAATGTTGCTATCGTGGTGGTGATGAGCAGATTGTAGAAACACAGGAGTTGGTTTCAGAGACTCAAGTGAAAATCTGCATACGGTTTTGAAGCCTCGATTTCAGCATTTTGGCCATTGTAACCATCTTGGATTTAGCAACCAGTGAACATGTGGATCTGATGAACACAAGGTAGCGTGGTTGTGTTGTAGTGACGGCAGTGAGGCTGCAGTAGCAGGCTGTCAATCACAAGGCAGCCACGCCCTAAAACATACCCTGCTTTACGTTGTATTTGACTCTAAATGAACACACGTGTATGAGATAATAAATAGAGTGAGAAGTAGGCTCATCTTCTCATAGACTTCCATGTAATCAGACTTCTGTTTGCAACCAGAGGACTCGCCCCCTGATGGCCAGGAGACAGAATGTAAGTTTAAGGCAAATCGGCTTCACTTTTCACAAGTGGAAGTTGCCGCCTGGTTAAGACTATGTATCGCAACGTGAAGTGAGAAAAATAATAAAACTGACCACAGAAAGCTGCAAAATAAGAAATGCAGATGTGATGTGGAGGGATATACAGCGAGGTCGGACAACAGGTGATGATCGTTTTTTCATCACTGAGAAGGGGGAGGGACGCCGAGGGTCTCAGTGTGTGTGGTTGTGTGTGTGGTTGTGTGTGGGGTTGTGTGGGTGGTTGTGTGTGTTCCTACCTGGCTCTCGGAGCAGCAGCTGAGCCATCGCCTGAGCGCTGCCTGCGATGTTTTCAGCTACGCACTGATAAAATCCTTCATCCGACTTCACCAAACCCAAAATCTGCAGGTTGTTGCCGTCCTGAGTAACAGACACAACAACACGTCAGATACACAACACACTCTGGTTGACAGCATTATACACACGAGTTCAACACATGTTCATAATACCATCAGTGTGTGTGTGTGTGTGTGTGTGTGTGTGTGTGTTTGTTTGAATCTGTTTATAGTAGATTATGGGATAGCAGATTAGAAATGATATCCAGATTATCCTATTATGTCACGATGTCGGATTATGATTCATACTCACCGCTGCTGCTCTCACGTTCTCTGTCTATCACACACATTGAGGCCCAAGATATTAAATTATCATGATCTTATTGCAATTTCAAACATTTTGCCATAAATTGGGTATTTTGCAATAATTTATCCTGTTTTACTACCTTTTTAAAACTGAAAATATGAAGTTTTTCAACATCAGTTTTAAGATTGTTTTCACTTGCCAAGCAGACAGACTGACTGAAACTGCTGAACAGAAAAACTAGCACCATCTAGAAGACTGATGAAGCAATTGTTACCAAAGGTGTGCTGCACTTTAAATGTTGCCCTCGCAGGGAGTTGTGGGTCGGCATGATCTCCTTTCCTTTTGTAAAGGAAGTTCTGTTGCATCCTATGCTAAAGGAGCTCTGAAAGGAAGCATTGGAGCTCCTTTCCTTTGCATTTAGAGAATCGGAACGGCTCTTATCATGGCGGCCACTTGTTTACTTCCGGGTCACTTCTTCAGTTAGGAACCTTCCTAAGAGAATTAGACTATTCCACCGCAGCCCTGGTGGCCATAACAGAGGGGCTTTGGAAGGAGGCCTGAAGGGAAGGGCTGTCAGTGTTTTCCATTTGGTGACTTTCTCATTGGATGTTGTGACGTTGGAGTAACGCTGCGAGCTGTGCTTATTGGAACAGAGTTGGCAACACTGGGCTGGTTTTTAAAATCTAGCATAGTTCCTCCAATGTTACCCACCCAAACTTTAAGATCCTGTCGAATAAGTGGTTTTATTACTGATATTTGTGTACACTAAAAATAATTTTCTATAATATATACATTCGGATGTTCACTTTTCAAGTTTATAACATCTACCTTATCAATCTATAAATTAGAAATGTACTTTTTTTAGACACTGACTTGTAGAATATTTATAATGGATGTAGCGCTTTTTTAAATCACCAATATGATATGTCAAGAAATGTCAATATACTGAATATGTCAAGACAACAAATAACTATGGAGAAGTGTTGAGTAACAATAAATATTATAATTAATACAATAATTTCACATGTTTTATTGTAGTTTAGAATATGTGTTACTGTCATTATCTTTATCTATGTAACTTTTCTAATTAGGCTGAGCATTTATATAAATAATGTAATAAGTGATTGAAAGTTCCTTTCCAATGTAAATGACAGCATATGTAGAGTTTGAGTGTTGGGAATGACTCACCACGATCTGGAAGTAGTCGCTGGGGATGACTTCCTCTCCGTTCTTCATCCAGCGGACAGTTGGCAGCGGGTTTCCTGTCACAGCACACTCCAGCTCGATGTCGGTGGACTCGTAGGCGTACGTGTTGGTCGGGTAGTTCAGGAACTGGGGAGGCACTGCAGAATACACAAAACAAGACGTCAACGCGGGAGGAACGTTCACATTTCCCACAGTTTAACACAGATTTTTAGAATGTTTCGTATGCTATATTAAAATTTATAGACATTTTCATCTTGTGCTTTAAATCAGCCAAGCAACAAGCAGACACTCGTTAAACTGATTCCAGCCAAGAAATATTCGGATCACAACTGCCACAAGTATAAACTTGTACCATTTTTTTTGGTACAGATTAAACAAACAGGAGCTGGTAGGTGGGTCTTGTTACTTTTGGACAAGCAAAGGCTAGCTGTTCCTTCTGTGTCCAGTGTTAATGCTAAGCTAACCAACTAGCCCCTTCATATAGCTTTATTTAACAGAGGTACCAATCAGCTCAAATAAATCAACAAGCAAATAATATTAGATATTAAATTAAATTATATTAAAATTATATGTACACCTAGGGCCTGAAGTTAACTTTTTTGAAATCCACCTGCCACTGTGGTTTTTTACCAGCCAAAATAGTTTGTGCCTAAAATGAAGGTGAACGACTCAGAAAATGCATAAAAATGGTTCTTGAACTTGTACTGAATACACATTAAAGTGTGTGCAAGTGTTTTTTTTGCCTCTAACTTTAAGTTTTTTGTCCTGATTACAAATGGGTTTGCAGTGTTTCCCACAGGATTTTTGGAGACTATGGTGGGGGGGGGGCTCGTGATCCTCTAGGATCCGCCCCCCCGGGAGAAAATTTTGAATAAATTCATTATTGGTTCTGATCCAAATGTTGACATACTAAATGGGGTTGAGGAGTTTAAGCATTCAAGAAAAGATGAAAACAAAAATGACTAAAACACAGTGCTGAGCCTATATACTATTAGTTTATCATGACTATTATTATTATTATTATTATTAT
Organism: Eutrigla gurnardus; assembly: GCF_963514095.1. NCBI lineage: Eukaryota > Metazoa > Chordata > Actinopteri > Perciformes > Triglidae > Eutrigla > Eutrigla gurnardus. Next base: position 4,384,308 of record NC_139930.1, on the reverse strand, counting down.
TATTATTATTATTATTATTATTATTATCATTATTATTATTATTATTATTATTATTATTATTATTATTATTATTGTTATTATTATTATTATTATCATTATTATTAATATAAGTGGGTGACTATTCCTCAGCCTTCCTTGGTGTTTTGGTTTTGACTGAAGCCTCGTTCACATACGTCGCCACTCGCCCATCTCTGAGCGACAGCTGTCAATGAATGTGAATTTGTTCTAGCGGAATGTGGCCAGGACAGGCGATGCGATGTGGTCGATCGGAGATAAAATAACTTTAACTTTCTGCGATGCGAGTGAAGTGAGTACCAATCAGAATGTAGAATAGAGATGATTGACAGTTGACGTCAACAGAGAGTTCCACAGAGTTGCCGCTTGAAACTAACCACCGGCGGCAGTGAATGTTTTTTTGCCAGCGAGTAGAATTCAGCAGGAAAGCGAGGGGCGAGTAGCGGCGTATGTGAACGGGGCTATACGCGCACGCACTGTCAAACTCGCCAGCTGGCTACCTGATTGGTCAACAACACTTGCTCAGTGTTGTGTTGTCTTATTGGCTACCCGCCAATGTGGCAGGTAGATTGACAGTTTCACCCGCCAATCACAAAAGTCACCCGCATTTGGCGTGCTGGCGGGTGCCAATTTCATGCCCTGTGTCCACTGTGGAATATAAACTTTAATATGTCTGATTTCACTCTCTGTTCACATTTATATATTTCGTTTTTTAATGTTTACATATTTCTTGTATTTTTACTTTGGCACTAATAAGGATTATTTCATCTTATCTAACTTATCCTAATAAATGTTTGTTTATAAATAACCTTTACAAAAGTCCAATGAACACCTTTGATTGAATAATGGGTCTGGATTCCGTCTAAATTGAAGCTGTGAAGTGATGTACTCAAACATGTGTGTGCTCATCCATGGAGCGTGGAGCAGATCCTAAACATATGCATTGAAGCAGACAAACCTATGTCACTGATGTACGAGTACATCAGTACATGCTTTCAGTCAGGCCATGTGCCAGGTTGACGTGACTGAGGAGGCAGTTCAAACATAGTGAGGGGTGATTATTATTTTTCAGAAAATAAAGTGCATTGATTTATCCTCTGAAAGGCCAACAACATAAGGCTGCCGTTTCAAAAATAAAATAATGCATGTATTGATCAGAGCACTCACACAAGAATGTCGACCAAAGCGCTGAATGTATTTGGAATTTATGACCGATTCTCTGTCAAACTCAGCAGGTCGGAGCCACCGACACGCAACAGGCAGCGCTGTCCGTGGTGCTGAAACAACGCTGGCAGCCGACAGGTGGAAGTCAGATTACATCACAGCGGTCGGGGGAGTGGGTGCAGTGAGCAACATCGATTGGCTCTTTTAAAGTACAAATTATAAGAAGGAAAATGCTATTCAGGTTTTTGTTCATTCAAATTGTATATCAAACTCCAAAAGTTACCCAGACACCACTCCTCCATCCCTCCATCTTCTACTGTCTATCAGCTCATATGACACAGGTGTTTGTAGTGTCTATAGTCATGTACATCAAGTTAACATCAACCACACTCTTTCACTAAACTGTGTTTTTTTGCCTGAACCTGACTTCCTGTGAAGTTTATTTTGAAAGGACACTTTCAATGAACGTTTATAGTGACATATGTAAAAGTGTCAGCTGTCAGCAAACACACACACACAAGTACACACACACACGTCATGATGTCACAGTTTCCCGAGCACTGTTAAATATGAACACATAAAATATGGAAGATGACCAAAAGACACCAGAATATTGAATGGTTGAAAATATTTGAAGATAGAGACAAGGAAGAATTGGTGGAGGATGGGTAGGAAGAAAGGATGGAAAAAAGAGGAAAGTATTGAGGGAATGAGAAAGGAAAAGGTAAGAACATGTAATGGAGGATGGGTAGATAGAAAGAAAAACAAGGAGAGAAAATAGAAGGGAGAAAAGGGAAAAGCAAGAAAGAAGACAGAAATAGGCACATTTGCGTAAGAGGATCAATGGAAAAAAGGAAGTGGAATACAGAAAAAAGGAGGAGGGGAACAAGGAGAAATGAGAAAAAAGCCCCCAAAAAGGAGAATGGAGAAATAGAAGTGTGGGGGAGTTTGAATAGAAGAAAGGGAAGAGTAGGAGATACCAAGAGTGAAGGGGCAGAATAAACTAAAGAGAAAACAGGAGGGATGGGAGTAAAAAGTTAACAAGAGGAAGCAACGGAGAGAAAGAGAAAAGGATCAGGTGTGAGAGCATGAGTGATGGATGAACGAAGAGATGGGGAAGAGGAAAGGTCTAAAGTTTGCAGAGGAGGAGAGTTGTGTACGTGTCGTCCATCGATACATCATTATCTAGTGGTGTAACTTTATCACTGCAGTAATGCTCTAATTAAGAGCTAATGATTTCCTTTAAACTGAGCTGCTGCTGCTGCTTCACCACACCAACAACTACACAAGCAACACGTGTCCAAGAATTAGTCTGGGACACTCAACACCACAGGGACACAGGGAGAACCGATGAGAAGCAATCACGGTCCTTTCTACACTAGAGTGAACTCAGCTGCAGTTCCTCTAATGTCCACTAGTAGCCACTGCAAGAAAACTCTGAGTGCATCGAAGTGAATGTGTAGACCCTCGACTTCTCTCCATAAACACAACGTCACAGCTGTTTTCTATGCCACAAGTTCTGCTGTGTTCCACTTTCAATAGTATAAGGCGTGCTCTGTTCTGTTCGGTGATGCGGTCGGTGTGGCTGGGGCTCACTCCACAGTGCACCCGAGGCAAATCCATTAACGGCAGACTATCGATGTACATATCTGTGTTGATAGAATGTTTGAAATAAAACCAACCTTGCATTTTTAAGGATTTATGTCTCAGCAGCAGCAGCAGCGTGTCATACTTCCTAGTAGGCTATGGCAGCGGCGGAGTGATATCACCTAGCACTTATAAGTTACCGGTTCTATAATAGTTTGTTTACCTGCTGTCATTGCTACAGACGCAGAGTAGCCTGCAGTGCTAGTTTCTTCAATCTCACAGAAATGGACACTTTTGGAGAATATACTGAAACTTTTGAAGACTCTGATGAGGAGTTTTTTTCCAACCAAACCCAACCGTACCTCTACGAGCCTGAATATACAGAGTACAATACAATACAATACATATAATTGCGCGAGAGGGATGCTCAAAGGGCAGAACGTGAACGAGCGTCTGTGGAGACCGAGATAGCCCCCGCTGGAGCTGAGAACCGGGACCAAACAAACGGATACTGGTGGTGCCAGGAGGGAATCCCCCGCAACGCGTCCAAGGGTTTACGGGTCTACGGACGGAGCAGATGTCCTGGTTCGCGGGGCGTAATTGTGGGTTCACCCATGTCTGAGGGCATGAGTCCCGACAATTAGTCCCAGTTTGATTGCCTGTTTACGGGCAGTATTTCGGGCGGCGCGTCTTAGAGTTTTGAGTCCGACGGAGATTCCGCATGTGTGGTTTCGCGGAGCCGCCCGCTGCCCTGTGTTGGTCTGCGGTCCAAGTGCTTTTCACTCAGCTCTGAGGGCACGAGGCCCGACTTTTCGTCGGTGTTCATGTGTCTATTTACCGGAGGGAATCCCCGCAACGCGTCCGAGGGTTTACGGTTCTCCGGACGGAGTAGTGGTCCGGGTTCGCGGTGCGTAATTGTGGCTTCGCGTGGCCGTGGGCTGCCCGGTGTTTGAGTGAGCTCCGAGGGCTTTTCAGACAGCCTTGGGGGTGTGCCGACAGTTTGGCCTGGTTCGATTGCCTATTTACTGGCAGTATTTCGGGCGGCGCGTCTTAGAGTTTTGAGTGCGACGGAGCAAAGTAAAGTTCCGCTGCTGCTGAGAAACTAGTTCCTCAAAAAATGGATGATTAATGCGATGCCAGGTTAGTTTTGTTTCAAATATTATTCTATCAACACACATATGTACATCGACAGTCTAGTGTTTTAATTGATTTGCCTCGGGTGCACTGTGGAGTGGGCAAGACTGTTTTTAATGCCTGTCTAGCTAAGAACCATTGACTTGCGCTACTTGAAAACGTCTCCAGACGTCTCGAACACACCGGCTCACTTGGAAAATAGGTCTTATGTCCAAAATTCCGAACTATCCCTTTAAGGTCCTTAGGGTGACGGCTGTTGACGATTATTGTTGGTTTTATTTATTTGGGCCAAATCTTTTGGGTGTTTATTGATCGGGTGGTCGGTCGGATAGTAGCCGTAGTGTTCACTTGTTGCCACAGCACCAGAAAACATCCGGTCAAAGCAACGTGTTTACTTCCCCATGCTCCGTCTCTTTTTCTGCGTTTTTGGTGTATTTTTGGAGCAGAAACAGCGCCACATATAGGCCTGGGATATGTACTACAGCACGCTGAGTCGTTAACAGTGGATTCATGTGGACGCAGATTGAAACGACACCAAGGAAAAACAGAGAAAAAAAGATTGTTTGGGTACGTGTGGACGGCCTCTCAGTTGGCTGCTAACGGCTGTGTTGGTGACATATACGTAGCTAGCGAGCGGTTTCACAACTAACTAAACGATACGATGACAGACTTTCTGGAGTGTAAACATTGGGCCCTAGTTTCGTGGCACAGCGCAGGGTGGCGCAGGGTGGCGGAGCTGGCACAATGCAAGTTTCGATTAGCGCAGCCTTGCGCACGGTCAGTTTGTCAGTTTGGTGGATCGCCTGCGCCAAAATGGGTGTGGCGGCGCAGCAGGGGGAGGCGTCACAGATTCAGCTTGACGCAGCGGAAGTTTCGTGGCAAAAAGCCTCGCCGAGACTGCGCCGAAAGCCCGCCAGCTCCAACCTAGTCTACTCTTGGCGTAAGGCGAATTACAGCTGGCGGAGTGGCAGTTTGGCTGACTGGCGAGCAGTGCGCACACGTCACCAAGACCTCACAGGCAGGTTTCCACAGTTCCAGGCATATTTACATGCAATAAATAATCACAACAAACAACAAACTTAATGCAACTAATTTAATCAACACGTGAATTTATATCGATAGAGATTGTCCCGTCACATCTGACGTCAGATCAAAGGCAGATGGCACGCGTAACGGAAACTCAGCCTGACTGAATTAACACAGCTGAAACTTGGACCAGAAACGCGCAACTTTGCCGCGAGCTGGAACCGCGCCTGCAGCTGGTCTGAGCGGCACGCGAGATCCCGGTGTCCCGCCGTTCTGGTGCTGGTGTCACAGCACGTGATGCGCGTGGTGGGAGGCGGCGCTGCTTCTGTCATTGGGTTGTCAAGTGACGAAACTTGCACTGAACCTCGCCTGACGCATTAAAGTAGAGGAGCTCATTTGATTGGTGAAGATCTGAATCGGCTGTATTAATCCCACTCCACGCCTTGTCTCCTCCTTGTCTCCCACTCCCGCCTTCTTCTCCTCCCTCTTTCCCACTTGCACGGGTGGGAGTGACGGGAGGTGTGCCTGCGCTAGCCTGCGTGGTGCACGAAACTTGCAAAGTCCAGGCAGCCACACCCCGTCGGCGTGGCGCAGGTGCGCTGCGCCCCGACTGCGCCTGGTATACGAAACTAGGGCCCCAAATCTTTTAAATTAACAAACAACGTGTGTGTAATTCATGTCACAACCACTGCCCTTTTTACACGGTCTCCTCTGTTGCCAGGGGAAACGACAACATGACCTTTCCTGGTTGAAAGTTTCTCTCAAGAATGAGAAGAATGCAAAGAGAACAGGCTTCTTCTTTTCCACCCATCTCCCTCATTACTACAGAACACACCCACTCTGCCACCGATTACCCAGCAGGCTTTGTTGTGTTTGAGGAAATCCCCCGAGCGTCCGGATTGTTTGGATGTTGTTGTTTTTTCCCCCGCAGCGCTGTGAGTTTAACACCGATTACCTGGCCATCTGAGATGTGTTAACAAAAGCCCATATTTGTGCGACAACAAGCCAGCGGGTTCTACTTCCTGCTGTAAACAGCTGAGAGCCGCCTTTTCATATGGAAATGAGATTCAACGCCGACCAGCGACCCAACCTCCGCCAGACACCAACAGTCTGGAAACACACACTCACCTTGGCTGTCGTCATCGCTGAGAATAAAGAAGTCACTGCAGTATGATGAAACAAAGACATTTTAAAAACAATGAGGGAATGACGTGCTGTTGAGATCTCATGCACACACACATACACACACACACACACACACACGTACGCACAGCGTATCAGTGATGCCGCCTCTCTAGCTGCACCATAATAACTTCCACTCAGCATTCAAATGGAAATCGGCTCCCTCATTCATTTGAATGAACATCTGCTCTGTGTGTGTGTGTGAATGTCCTTCACTGGGTATTATCATCTCTCACACACACACACACACACACACACACACACACACACACACACACACACACACACACACACACACACACACAGGGTCTAAAACTCCGTCTTAACAAAAACTCGTTAGCAGCCTCTCTATATCTACACTTAACCACCAATTATCTGTCATTAAGTGCATCCATGCAGACACACACACACACACACACACACACACACACACACACACACACACACACACACACACATCTTACCATGGTGTGTGTGTTAACAGGTTGTAAATCATTCATTCATTGAAGAGTGCAGGCTGCTGTTAGCTGCACTGTAGAGGTGGAGCTGTCGGCTGCTCGGAGACATTTAGCATCGCTGGCCTTAAAGTCCCAGAACGGGAACGGAAGTTAGAGCGGCTTCAGCTTCTTCTGAGAGGATTCACGCGTTACATGGATTCAAATCTCCCTTCATTCAAAACTCCCTTTCCATGAGCTGTTTGATTGATGGATGGATATCATGATATAATTGGTTGAAATTGATCATCATAGGATTTTTTTAATGTTGTTATTTAAAATAGGTCCACATTTTGGGAAGTGATCTAAAAGGATTAAAATGGCATTTTTTTTCATTCTATCTCGACTTTAAATGCGTTGATTCTGAAGAAATGTAATATAATCGATAGTCATATTCAATGTGGCAATACTCTGCCAAGTATATATCTTTTATTATAAACTATTAATATATCATATACAAGTTATCCCTTTTAACAATATATATACATGTTAGGCTTTACATGTTGTGGTGACCTCGTCAGTGCTTAAAAAGTACTTAAAGGTGTATTCCACTGATTTATACATAGTTATAAAAGTCACAATAAACAGATTTTTCATGGCAGAATTCCGTCGACCCTCCATACCTATTAAGTATCCATGTCTTTCAAACTCCACAATCCCATTTTTAGAGCTTTGTCTCCATGAAATGCACATTTTCTCTGTGTACAATAGAAATATGTAATAGTGTCTTTTACTGACTCTTATCTTAAAAACCTGCTGTTTCTTCTCTTGGCGCAGCTTCCCAAGGAACAACTGACAATATCAAATAAGTATTCAATCAAATGATTTACTCACAGAAAATAGAAGTCGCCATGATGTAAAACTGCTCCGTTACAAGAAGTCTTGCTGTCAAACTTTTACTTCATTAAAAGTGTTGAAAGTATTATCAGTAAAAATGTAATTAAAGTACCAAAATTAAATTCCTCATTATGCAGAATGACCCTCGTCAGCATTATCACAGAATATGATATTGGATTAACGGCATTCCCACTTATATCACTTACAGTAACTGGAGCCGCCTGATTAACGTAGCGGAGTAGATATATGTGTCTCATAATCCTAGTGGAGTAGAATGTGACATCACACATGCAGCCGACTATCTCAGCTGGTTTTGAACATTTCTCTCGAAACCAGTTCATTCATCTGCGTATCTGAGAACTGGATCTGGTCTTTTTTTTGGTGCCACGTCTGAATGTGAAAAGGTTTTCCATCGAGCTACTGCAGAAGAATCCTCATCACAGGAGTGGAAGTGCTCACGCTGAGAGCTGCTGATCTCTCATTTGCTGCACTTTTACATTCACAGATCATAGCGAGCGAACAGCAACCCGATCCCAACAGTGATCAATGTGTGAATCCAGTAGTGGATGCAGGAAGACGGACCAGCGAGAGCTGGACGTGGGTGGAGAAAAGCAGGGAGCTGACGGTAAATCATTACGTTTCTTCTGTCCTACACAGAAGGATAACACACAGAAAGCTCAGATATCAGGCTGATACCATTCCTACTTACACATACTGAAGTCAAAATACCTTTTTAACCCTTTTAGATCACAACCCCGTAACAATAAGCAAACAATTAAGCAAAAGAGGAAGAGATGGAAGGTGACGAAAAGTATGTTTGAGTCTTTTTTGTGTGAACTATATTGTGTATTTGATATTGTAACCATTAGTGTTTAATGAGGTCTCTAGTCACGTCTTTGTGGGATAAAAGGTTGTTCAGTGTCATTTGTGTCTCCGCTAGTGCCTTGCTCAAGAACAACAAAGCAGTGTTTAGGGTGAAACTGAAAAAAAAAACTTATTTTACGATGATTTATTGGTGAGAGAACTCCTCTGATCCTCCTGATCCACAATCTCACTTCTCTGCAGAATTATGGTCAAATGATTTTTCATCACAAAGAGAGCAGCGATTACAGCGTCGCCGAAGGACAAAACACCAGGGACCTCCCAGAAAAAAGAACAACAATCCCTGTGATTATAAAGCAGTGGAGCAGCTTTTATTTACTTTCAACTACAGAGAGATTCAGATTCATGTATTCTTATTATTCATTTGAAATGATATTAGAGGCAGACTCGTTGCTTGTTTGAGTAAGACACCTGTTTTCTGATCTGCTCCTGCCTTTGTTTGCTTTGTTCCACCATGTTTTCATGCTGTCATGAGGAATTTGCACTGTTAACCATCAGTCATGTCAGACTCACCACTTTGCTGACATTTTTTTTACCAGAAATACATTTTTTCTTTACTAATGTTGGGACCTCACCATGAGGACTACACAATGCGGCCTACAAAAGCCTTCACATGCGGTCAGGACAAAGGAACAAAGGAGATAAAAACTACAACTGCCATTTTGGTTGCACCTCGCACCTAGGTGCGAAGTGCAACGTCAAACAACTGGTGCCCTATTGGCTGACAACCACAGGTACCCCAGGGGGTCCCCGGGAGCAGCCGTGAGCTATATAAACTGGCGCTGCCTTAAAAACCCTCTCTTCCATCGCAACACCACGTTGCAACAGGAGGTAGACTCCTCCACCGCAGCACATCGCTGCAACAGGAGACCAACTTATAACGTCTGCAGCATTTCCTTTGTCCTAGGCCACAGTCTTCTCCTCAAACTCGCTGGACGAGCGACAGACTGTTTTTCCCCGTTTTCCGCGACTCGTCCCTTTTCTTTTACTCGTTTTTGGATCCTGAGAGATCGCCACAACCGCGCGATTCTTTGTTTGCCTGCAGAAGAGGAACACAAGCTGTTTCTTTACCCCAGCGACCAGCAGGAAGCCCTGCTCCTGTCCGAAGTCAGCTGACTAAGTCGCCACGCCGTGCGATTATATTGTTGCCCGCGGAATGAAGAAACACGAACTGTTACTTTATTCGAGTTTGATCAACGAGAAGGATAACGCCCCGCTCTCGTCTGGACTCAGCCGACTCACGTCCCCGCTGCCGCCGGGGACTCACGAACTACCGTCGCCGCCGCGTTAAGGAACGCCGCCATCGCCGGGAACGGACTCACACCAGTAAGAGGCTATCAGTCTGGGCAGAGATAAGTTTGATAGTGTAGGATATGCTTGTAATTCTTGTTAACGTGTTTTAAGTTTTGATCACGGACCGCCGAGTCCGTTGCTTTCTGTGTTGTTGTATTTGAATGCTGATTGTGTACCCACGCCGCTGGGTTTCATTTCAGTAACAATGCGTGTCCAACCTCGGACACATTCACGAGCTCAGTAAGTGATCTACCATCAGTTAAAAGACCGGGGTCCCGCCGAACGAACGCCAGTTCATTCACGGGTTCCCGTGTGATGGTAATAGCCTACTGATCCTTTGTGTATTACGCACGCATTCTCTCTCTCTTTGTTCCGGCTAACACACATGTGCACACACATACACCGCCCCCACACGTATCCTACGCCAGCTGTTTCCGTCTCCGGTTGCTAAGAACATAGCTCCATCTGGTGGCTGCACCCGGCCATCTCTCCCTCTCACGCACGCACACACACACACACACACACACACACACACACACACTCCACGTGTGTCTCTTCCTTTGTTTAGCTTAGCTTTGTGTGTTAGGTAGTTAGGTAATAAGGCTTTGTTAATTGCAGTGTTATTGATTGTGATCATTATTACTGATTTTAATACATCTTATTATATTATAACTAGCGGTCTCTTGTGCTTGTTGTGTATATGTCACTGGATAACAGCAGGTTGTGAAGGCTAGTGCTCGAATTTCACGCCTTTTTAATTGTTCGATTGTTTTTATACTTCTATGCCAATGATCACGATGATTGGCATGTGAGTATAAAACCTTTATATTGAGACTGAATACAGTTTTAGGTTATCTTTTCCCTGATCCCAGGGTGGTGCCCCGTTTATTCATGATTATATTATAATAATATATTAAATATAATTATTAATATCGATAATCATATTGACATTAATAATTAGCTGTTGATAACCAAATCTGCTCCTGCTACTACCCCAACACTAATTAATAGTTTTCTTCGTCGCTGCTGAGCTCCTGTCAGTAAAACTGGTAAAACAGAACAATTCCTGCCTTTTACCAAAACATCTGCAGGAGGTTTAGTGACAGAAGCTTAGCAACCATTCAGCAGAGAAGCCATCGGAAACAATCTAATGAGTGTTGTCTTATAAATATAAAGAGATGGCAGCAGAGTGGTGAGTCTTGCATGGCCATGTTCTACTGATGGAGGTAGAAGGTCAATACGAGCCGGCCGTCGACCAGATGGCCGGACATTAAAACATTTACAGCCGAGTTGCATTTCACCTCATTAATGTCGGTGCCTTTCATCCCATGGAGTGGAGCATACGATGCGATGATTATCTCAAAGATATTGGACCATATTCAAAGTTTTCAATGGATTTCAAAACTGATGGTTCAGATTGTATAAAAGCTGTGAGTCAAAAAGGTATGAAATATTAACTTTCAGAGATGCACGATCGGGTTTTTTTTTACCAGCTGATACCAAATGTCGATCCTTAGGGCGTCCCCGAAAATAATTTAACATGATAACTTTAATTAACCATCACCCAATATTTATTTTTCCAAAAAAAGTGCATTGAAGCATCATAATTTAACTTGATGGAACCTCACAGGAATTTGTTAGCATTTAGCTGTTAGCTCCGGTGCTGCCAATTTCAACACAGATTTTTCTAGTAAGTAGCATTATCGGGAATCGGCAACTGAAAAGCATCGATGCTGATATTTCGATCTTATATTTTCTAAAAAAAAAATGTTTCTGTAGCAATAAATCTTAATTTCATACTATGACGAGATCCCCACAGATCAGGAATCGAGTAGACCCTTATAAAAATGCATCTGCTGATTTAAGGCGAAATATTTCCTCGGACACTTTTACTCTTTCCAAGGACGCTCACAGACATGAAACTAAACTCCTGAGTGACACATATGAACTCCGGCAGTCATCTTCTAGAGGAATGTAAAGAAGCGCTACATGCAGATAACTCCAGCCTTTTCAATGCATTCTCTGGCTTTGGGCTAATATATGGTCTTTAACACTGATTTGAATGATATTTCTCTGCGTCTGAACACAGAAAAATGAAGGACAGCTGTGTTGTCGCGGTTTCTTCCCGGGCTGCAGCTCCCAGCATGAAGACAGCCTTCCAGCTGGTTGACAGCAGCGGCGGCGGCTATTGTTGACGCAGCGGATATGCATAACGTCTAATTAGCTTGGCGCGGCCTCGCTGTCTGACAGCACTGAACCAAATCCTGTGCGATCAGTACAGCCGTCCCCCCGCCGGGAGACGCAGCCGGACCCCGACGGCGGAGGCCGACTTCACCGGTCCCACCCAGCTGGAGGCGCCCGTCCAGACAACAGGTTGAGGCCGGCGTGAAGGTAATCGCTGCAGACAAAACGCGGCAGGAAGGATGACAAACTGTGACATCACACAGACGGTGCAAGGTCAACGGTCCGACGAGCTGCTGAGTGTAAATACAGATGAAGCCTGAGACATGATGGTTTAGAAGGAGGGGAGGAAACAGACATGGCAGAACAACAGTTTGTGCTCAAACTCTAAACAAAAAAAATCTTCAAAATAACCTTCAATTCCAAAATCACCTCCAACCAGCAGTTAGGACTGTTTTACATAATATCAATTCCCAAGCACAATAATGCACAGATGGCAGGATTAAGGACAGCAGACAGAAATGAAATGGAGGACGACCTGAGTGGCGAGAAGGAACGGGAATCTCCCAAAGACTCATCGCCAACATGTGAACAACGCGCGGCGGCGAGACAGACGGCGGCAGATGGTGAGACCCGACAGATGTCTGGAGCCGATCACCTCCCGCTTTTCACTTTCACGAGACGCGTTCGAGGACAAGCCGAGGTTCCCCCACAAGGTCACACGTCGACAGCGGTGATGAGTTTGAGCTCAGAGCGGAGCATGATGGAAGCGGCGGACTCGGCGGTCTCGTTGGGGTCAGGTCATGCTGAAAAGTCACGTTAAGTCCTTTTGTCTCTTAAGCTTTGTAATCCAGGATTTGAACACAATCAAGTCATAGAGGGGGGAAAAAAGGACGGGTCAAGATGATTTGATTCGTCTGCGGGGCCGACGGAGCATTAAAAACCTGCGATCAGGCATTAAAAACCTGCGATCAGGCAGAAAGAAATGAGCAGCGCTGGACGGACGGATTAAGCAGTCTGAACATACGTGACCGGAAGGACGGCGACACTTTAATCCGTAACATTTGGACGGTTCGAGAGACAAGAGACGGCGATTAGAGGACTGAGGGAGGAGGAGACAGGTTTAGAGACCAGAGGTGATGAAGAAAAGAAGACCGTTGCACGTTTTTAATATTCAGATGGAAAACATCTGGGGAACTATGTAGCCTGTTTTATATCCACTCAACCAACCTGTCCCACAGTCCAAAGACATGCAGGATGGGGACCTGTCTGTCTCTACATGTCAGCCCTGTGATAGACTGGTTGCCTGTCCAGGTGTATGTATGTATATATATATATATATATACACTCACCAGTCACTTTATTAGGTACACCTTGCTAGTACCGGGTTGGACCCCCTTTTATGGAGCTAGAACAGTCTCATAATTCACAAATGCACACAGAAATTCACAAATGCACAAAAAAGATTTACAAATGTATTTGGGGATTTGTATATACATGTGACTCAAAACACAAATACATTTTCAATGCACACACAAATATGTTTCATTTCATATGTAAGTAAAAAATATTCACATATAAAAAACAAGATTCATAAACATATTTCCAATGCACACACAAATCTAAAAAAAATCACAAATACATGAATGTTAAAGTATTTGCAATCTTCATCAAATACGCATTTGGGGCTTGTTACATTCATATATGAACTGTTGGACCTGTATTTACAAAGTGCTTTTAATTTGTAAACCTCCCTGCATTTGTGTGTGAAACTTTTGAGACTCCCCTGACGTGACTATGATCCACAAATGCGTTTTTTCTAAGAGGAGGTTGTCTGTAGCCAATCAGATGTCTCCCTCCTTTACAGCCAATCACGTGAGTGTCTCCCCTCCTCCGGACGGCGGAGACGAAAGATGGCCTCTGGCAGTTCAAATGTAAGTAAAAAGTACTCATTTCTTGTGAATCTTTTACATAAGTCATATTCCAGAATTATGAATGACTGTTTAGCATGAATCGTGACGCTAAATCAGGTCTGAAACCTGTTTTCAGTGACAGAAAGTAAATGCATTCAGCTGTATTTTTTGTTTGACACTGAAATATAACAGGCGAAACATCGGAATTAATTTATTCACGGCCACATTAAGTTAAATTATTAACTTAACCGATTATCCATCTGATTATCCGTCCTGCTGCGAGCGAACAACTTCTATCAGTGGTGACTGACTGTATATAAAAGTAAAATATAGACTATAGTCTAATATATAATGAGCTCCTGACGCTCAGCTCAACGGGTGAGGAGAACACCTGTAGGCGGAGACGCTCAGAGATAAAGTCAACAGCAGCGGATCAGCTGATCTCTCCCTCCGTACAAACGCTCCGTTCTGATCCAGCTCCACTGGACTTTCAAAGTAAAGGTTCCGCAAGCTGTAAATGAGTTAAATAGTGAAACAGCAGCGCTTTTATAGCCGGTTTTATGATTAAACTCTGAACATAACCTGGTCGGGACCAGGTTATGAGCTAAGCATAAGTTACCGTGGTGATCTAAAAGAGAGCCACCTTTGTAGTACAGCCTGACTGACTGACTTGTAGTACAGACTCAACATACCTCGCTAACCCACTAAACTGGCTTCGCAGTACACAGGACAGAGGAAAGATGAACGTTAGCGGAGCCGTAAGCTACGGCCGATGACGCCGCTGCGTGAATGACTCCTGACACTTAAACCTAACTTGCTTCTGTAATGCTAACTCTAACATGTCAAACTGTATGATGTGTTTGAGGACTAATTTATCTAACTAACCAGCATACGGTAGCACCCGAAATGGTAAACACAGCCGATAAACAACCAAACAAAAAATACAGCTGAATGCATTTACTTTCTGTCACTGAAAACAGGTTTCAGACCTGATTTAGCGTCACGATTCATGCTAAACAGTCATTCATAATTCTGGAATATGACTTATGTAAAAGATTCACAAGAAATGAGTACTTTTTACTTACATTTGAACTGCCAGAGGCCATCTTTCGTCTCCGCCGTCCGGAGGAGGGGAGACACTCACGTGATTGGCTGTAAAGGAGGGAGACATCTGATTGGCTACAGACAACCTCCTCTTAGAAAAAACGCATTTGTGGATCAGAGTCACATCAGGGGAGTCTCAAAAGTTTCACACACAAATGCAGGGAGGTTTACAAATTAAAAGCACTTTGTAAATACAGGTCCAACAGTTCATATATGAATGTAACAAGCCCCAAATGCGTATTTGATGAAGATTGCAAATACTTTAACATTCATGTATTTGTGATTTTTTTTTAGATTTGTGTGTGCATTGGAAATATGTTTATGAATCTTGTTTTTTATATGTGAATATTTTTTACTTACATATGAAATGAAACATATTTGTGTGTGCATTGAAAATGTATTTGTGTTTTGAGTCACATGTATATACAAATCCCCAAATACATTTGTAAATCTTTTTTGTGCATTTATGAATTTCTGTGTGCATTTATGAATTATGAGACTGTTCTAGCTCCATACCCTTTTGCCTTCAGAACTGCCTTAATCCTTCATGGCATAGATTCAACAAGGTACTGGAAACATACCTCAGAGAGTTCGGTCCATATTGACATGATAGCATCACGCAGTTGCTGCAGATTTGTCGGCTGCACATCCATGATGCGAATCTCCCGTTCCACCACATCCCAAAGGTGCTCTATTGGATTGAGATCTGGTGACTGTGGAGGCCATTTGAGTACAGTGAACTCATTGTCATGTTCAATAAACCAGTCTGAGATGATTCGCCCTTTATGACATGGCGCATTATCCTGCTGGAAGTAGCCATCAGAAGATGGGTACACTGTGGTCATAAAGGGATGGACATGGTCAGCAACAATACTCAGGTAGGCTGTGGCGTTGACACAATGCTCAATTGGTACTAATGGGCCCAAAGTGTGCCAAGAAATATCCCCCACACCATTACACCACCACCACCAGCCTGAACCGTTGATACAAGGCAGGATGGATCCATGCTTTCATGTTGTTGACGCCAAATTCTGACCCTACCGTCCGAATGTCGCAGCAGAAATCTAGACTCATCAGACCAGGCAACGTTTTTCCAATCTTCTATTGTCCAATTTTGGTGAGCCTGTGTGAATTGTAGCCTCAGTTTCCTGTTTTTAGCTGACAGGAGTGGCACCCGGTGTGGTCTTCTGCTGCTGTAGCCCATCCGCCTCAAGGTTCCACGTGTTGTGCGTTCAGAGATGCTCTTCTGCATACCTCGGTTGTAACGAGTGGTTATTTGAGTTACTGTTGCCTTTCTATCAGCTCGAAACAGTCTGGCCATTCTCCTCTGACCTCTGGCATCAACAAGGCATTTGCGCCCACAGAACTGCCGCTCACTGGATATTTTCTCTTTTTCGGACCATTCTCTGTAAACCCTAGAGATGGTTGTGCGTGAAAATCCCAGTAGATCAGCAGTTTCTGAAATACTCAGACCAGCCCGTCTGGCACCAACAACCATACCACGTTCAAAGTCACTTAAATCATCACTTAATTTCTTCCCCATTCTGATGCTCGGTTTGAACTGCAGCAGATCGTCTTGACCATGTCTACATGCCTAAATGCATTGAGTTGCTGCCATGTGATTGGCTGATTAGAAATGTGCGTTAACGAGCAGTTGGACAGGTGTACCTAATAAAGTGGCCGGTGAGTGTATATATATACTCTCATGATTAGCATCTCATCCTGATGCCAATAAAATGGGAAGATTTCGGATCCCGTTTTCTCCCTTCTGCCTCCCCATTGTCTCCCGTTGTCGATATCATAGAGAAATATGAAAGGAGGCGAAATCAAAGGCCAAAGTCCTATCAAACACATCCAGCTGTGACTCAATTTCTTTCCCCCAGCAGGCAGCGACGAGATTAATTCCATCTAATCAAATTAAATGACATTTCATAACTCGGGGACGAAGGATGACAGCGGAGATGCCGAGGAAGGAAGTCCACCAGCGGACCATCACCAGATGATACTTCAAAATAAGTAAAAGTTATTTTTGTATCAAAAAGAGCTTCCACATCGACCTGATCTGGAGAAACAGAAACAAGTGGAAAGAAATATCTGTTTGATGAGCAGTTCATTCATTCTGATTCATTGTTGATTTCCCTGATGTGTTATACTGCTGCTCTGATGCATGCTGTGTGTCTTGTTGTTAACTTTATTGTTATTATGGGTGCCTGTTGTTTCTGTTGTGCTAACTAAACGCAGACACACAACGACAAAACAACATGACGATCTGTAGAATTGAATAAAATGTATCAATATACGCTGACTGAATGTAAAATAATGGTCACAGTGTTTAAATTATGACAGCAGGCTACTTCCTGGATGGTAATATGTAACAAGCATTGGAATAACTGTAATGAACACATTGGTTTCACCATCACCATGATTCCAGGTAAACAAAAGGAGCGGCCTCCATACCAACACAGTGGACGTAGAGATATGGTACATAATAGAGAGATATATAATAGATGTCAGCTTCCCAAAGAGCCTGAGTGAGAGCAGGTTTCAAGTGTTTAGTGGGCGAGCTGTAGTGGCTGTGATCAGCTCTCCGAACCCTCCACTTCACAAGTGTCCTTGGGCAAGATCCTGAACTGCAGACTGCACCTGCACCGCGCCATCGCTGTGTGAATGTGAGCCGGTCCTCATGGTGGTCGATTTGGATCTCGGCTCAGCAGCATTCACTGGTCTTTATTTCAGATTTTTTCCAAAAATCCAAAGGCAGTTCCTGAAATGCTGTCAAAAGACGTTCATATTCGACAGAGCTGTATTCTGCAGCTGCACCACCATGCTGCTCAAGCAGAAGTATTAACACATAATCTCCAATATTAAAGGAATTAGGTTCCATCTGTGTTCACAGGGTTGTGTTTTAATAGAAAGAAGAACTTCCAACCGCAACAAAAAAAAAAAAGGTTTTGTGAGACGTGACGGACGGGACATAAACATGGCGACAAATTAAAAAGGTTAGATGCTAATTAATTTGCTTCGATTAGCGCTTTGATACGGAGAGCAGGTTACCACGGTAACTGACCCTCTTTCTGGAACTTTCCCCTCATCTCACACAGGGTTTTCACCAAAACCTGTTTTTTGCTGGAGCCGGGCCCCGGTCTTGGCTGGAGTGGTGAACATATTGACAGACTTAAATCCTCCTTCTGTATTAGTGAAGACTTCTCTTTCCCTACAGGAGCTCTGTGACCCCCCCTCTCTCCTCTCTCTCTCTCTTTCATGTCTTTCAACCGGCGGCTCAGTGTCTTCAGGCGAGCGACAGCAGGCCGGCCGGTGGCTCAGCAGGGGAGGTTGGCAGCTCGTTAAATGTTTTCCTAAAACACCCACAGTAATTCAGAAAGCCTGTAATTAATCAGGAGAGGAGCCCCGCGGGCCGCAGCGTGGACTGTGTGTGTGTGTGTGTGTGTGTGTGTGTGTGTGTGTGTGTGTGTGTGTTGTCGTCTTCTTGATTCTACAGTGAAGTGAGACAATCACGGCGCGCCAACAGAGACTGAACCAATCTGTGTCCCACCGCCCTGAATCAGCCTGAGTGTGTGATCGGCGGCTGTGAAATTGCAGCTGCATTAGCAACGTTTTAATTAACACCAAAGCGCTCTCTCACGTTAACTACAGGCGCGTGGAGTCAGAAGTGGTTGGACTCGTGCGACGGCGTTTCCCCGACACCATCGCCATTTTGAGGGAAACACAAGTCTTTTTGACTGGACTTCACAGTTTGAGATTACAGATTCAATCAGTCGTGGTTGTGACATCATCACCTTGCAGGTCTTTAAACAAAAAAAACTGCGGCAACATGATAAAAGACGAGTATTTTAAACGTGTGCATGTGATACGAGGATGTAGAAACTGGAGACCAGGGGAAACCCACAGCTGTTATTTCAATGTGTCAGATACATTATTATTATCTTACATATTTAATCAACATTTAATGTTTAACACCCACTTGGTCAGGACTTCTTTTGCATTAAACTTATTTTAAAAATAGCATAACTTTGACACCACTGTACCACCACATTAACAATGATCTAACACCTTAATAACACCAGTATAACATTATTATGTCTACACCATAACAACACAATAAGTTACTAGTAACAACGCTACAGCAACATCACAAGACGATGAAACACTTCAGACAGATTTTAACACTGTAATACCCAAACAACACCCGTAAAACAATACTGTCTTATCCTTATGACAACACTATAATAACCTAACAACACTGTCTTATCCTTATGACAACACTATATAACCTAACAACACTGTCTTATCCTTATGACAACACTATAATAACCTAACAACACTGTCTTATCCTTATGACAACACTATATAACCTAACAACACTGTCTTATCCTTATGACAACACTATAATAACCTAACAACACTGTCTTATCCTTATGACAACACTATATAACCTAACAACACTGTCTTATCCTTATGACAACACTATAATAACCTAACAACACTGTCTTATCCTTATGACAACACTATATAACCTAACAACACTGTCTTATCCTTATGACAACAATATAATACCTTACAACACTGTCTTATCCTTGTGACAACACTATGATACACTAGCAACCCTGCATAACCCTTCCTACAACACTATAATACCATATGAATAGTGAATAACCCTCATGATAAAAATATAATAGTTTAATAGCTTGTTAAAACTTTTATTACAAGACTATAATACCCCAGCAATGCTGAATAACACTCATAACAACTCTAAGAACTCATTTGCAACACTGTAACACCTTTATAACAATACTATAATGCCATAAAACCCATATAACACAACAATACAACACTATAACACCCTAATTACTCTGTTTATTTTTTTATGACAACACTATAAACCCTTGAAACAACACTGTAAGAACTCCATAACAACACTATGATACTGGAACAACACTATAGCAGTTGGTGATGCTGTATGTTGTATGGGGGGTCAAGCCTGTAACTCTTTGGTGACAGACTAATCTCTAGTCTACCCTATGTTTTCCCCCTCCTATTTAGCATCCAGCACTAGCACCAGCAGCTAGCCCTGTCAGCAGCAGCCTGAAGATAACTGATAGCTGCAGTGCTGGCTGTGTTTCATTAAGCCGCTAACAGGAAGCAGCTAATGAGCCGGGCTGCGCTCATTATTATGGGAAAGAACACACTCATTCGTTATCCTAATCATGTAATCATGGCCACTGCCCTGTGGAGTCAGAAAACACACATCTCCATACTCCACGCATCCCCACACTGTTGATATTCATCAGCATCTAACTGCCTCCATTTGGGGGGACTAAATGTAATGGGGCATATTAGCACAGCATATTTCTTCTTTAGTATTTTAATTTAAATGCAAGACGGAGACCGGAAAAAAGTGAGCGTGTCATGTATCCGAGAGTAGCCTACATTTCCATCAAAATGCTCTTTTTTCCAATTCGTCTGTGTTATTATGGGTTTTAACATTTGATAATGAGGCCTTAAACAGTAATTGACATTGCTGAAATCCCCTGTCCTTGTTGCACTTCTGGCCTCAGTGAATGTATAATGACAAACCGTTTTGAGGACATAAACAGTGAGATTAAATCCCCAAAATTCTGAAAATGTTTAAAAGCCATCTCAGAAATGTCATTTTAATCCCTCAATTGCCTCGTGTCAAGCTACCGCCAACTCAATACACCATGCAGATATTTCACGTTAAAGTCCGACCATAAAAGAAAAGGCTGATGTCACTATGAAGCATCTACAGCTACAAGTTTCCAGTTGTTGTACAGAAACTTTGAACATCTACCTGTGAGTGTGTGCATCGTGTCGACCCTCCACAAAAGTCCATAAATATGCAGAGAGCATAAAACGTAGCGTGTCGGGAAAGCGTGTCACCTTATCAAATATATTTAATTTGCAGATGAGTCACAGAGAGATAAAAGGCAGACAGATAAATCCAGAGTGCATTCAGATAGCTGCAGGCTCACCACGATAAGAAAGAAACCTCAGTTAAAATCCTCATCTGCTTCTGCTCTGAGATGTTTTATCACCCAATATTTGGTGTGAAGAAATGACAGAAAAACAGATTAAAATAGTGTTGAAAAAAAAAACACAGCATCAGCCTCCGTGTGTTTGATTATTAGGAAGGGTCATCCTGATCACGTTGGCTTTAAATTGGGATTTATTTGAATTGATTTTCTTCCTTCCAACCATTTTATCCAATATCCTTTCTTTTCTCTAACCATTGGCACATGCTGACTAGATCTGCACCACCTCCTCACTGACTGGCAGTGCATGAAACAGGCTGATGGTGGAGGCGAGGACAGCATACTCACTGTAGAGTTAGACAGAGTTGACTGTGTGGTAAAATATTTAAAGAGTAACTAAACCCCAGAGTTGTGGCTGAAGTGCCCCGAGCTGGGAAATGAAAAGATGCTTCTGGAAGGTGAAACAAAGTGTCACAATGCTACGATTACAGAGCCACATGAGCTGCTTGGTCTACGTTACTTTAGTCCGGCTTTGCCAGCCCGTCTCCACAGCAGAAGGGTCTGGCTACAGGATATCACACAATCACTTGTTTGTGTTTTTTTTAACCAATCACAATGGTCTTGGGTGGTGCTAAGCTTCGGAAGCCGCTGTGGTTCGGCAGCAAAATAGTGAGGAAACTTGTTTGGATGGAACGTTGAGCCCCGTCATTAACATGGCTGAAAGAAAACTGCATAAAACCTTAAAGGAGTCATAACCTGGTTTTATACGTATCCAGCCCCCCTTGGATCGCTTTGGATCAATTCGTAAAACTTATTAGAAAAAAAATAAAAAAATTTAATCAAACATTGAGCTTGTTCTGACCCTTTTTCGTACCGCGATTTTATCACGCGAGATTACGCGCGAGGTTTTGACTGGTCCGGATGTGCATTGTATAATATGTAATGAGGCGCGCGTTGATTCGCCGCAGGAAGGACAGAGCCGGGGGGGCTTGCCTGCATGCAGACTCCAAAACATAAACAGCCCCCTGTCATGGCGCACACACTAAATGACGAACCTTACGGAATTCAGGCGATTTCAGGTAGCGGACGGGGCGGGGTTGGGTGGTGAAAGAGGGGTGGGCTTATGCAAGTAGCCTCCACGGTGACGTCACCGTAGGCGCAGAATCAAAATCTCGTGCTTTAGGAATGCACATCCTTGTGTGCTATTCCTGTTCGGAAAAAGAGCAGAAGCGAAAAAACGGCGCCACTTTCAAACTCCAGCCTTTCAGGCAAGTTTCAACTGAGGTCAAACACAGATATGCATGTTTTAACAAGAGAAATTGCGATTTCCTGGTGATGACTCCTTTAAAAGAACGTATGTTGACTGTGTGACGAGACGTTTATTAAAACAAAAGAGAAACCTAATTTGATGGTCGGT
Organism: Eutrigla gurnardus; assembly: GCF_963514095.1. Classification (NCBI taxonomy): domain Eukaryota; kingdom Metazoa; phylum Chordata; class Actinopteri; order Perciformes; family Triglidae; genus Eutrigla; species Eutrigla gurnardus. Next base: position 4,362,068 of record NC_139930.1, on the reverse strand, counting down.
GACCCAGTGGTGAAGCCCGTCTATTCTTAGCTCACTGGACTCATTCAAACAGACCATTTGCTAGCTATTTGTAGGTCCAAACCAATATCAGCAAAGCTCGTGTGAAGTGGAACGGATCGGTTCTGTCACAGAAAGAACCAAGCAAGCTTGGCTTAAAGCACGACCCAAATCTTTGTTCAAACTTTGCCATTTTCTGTGTATAAGTTGCTAGCTCTGAGGTAGCTGCTGTTGTTTACCGATTCGAAGGGAATTTGAGAACGGAAACACAGAAAGCGGAAAGGAAGGAGTAAAAATAGACATCCTTCCTCCGGGTTTGGATCCCCAGCCTTTACTTCCTGTTATCTAGACTAAGGAGACTTTGACATGTAGCCGGACCGTTTTAAACTCTACTGTTCATGATGGCCCTTTCAATGAGTTCATGCTATTAACTAGCCATATTGCTAATCGCTAGCATGCTGGCTATGGTTGTCATTATGGCAAGGGAAGTGTTGTAAAGTTGTGTTATTGTGAAAATACAGCAACAACATTCTTCTTTTTAAGTATTTTTGTTTTGTTTTGTTGCCTTTATTCAGATAGGACAGCGTGAGAGTGAGGGGGGGGGAGGGGGACGACATGCAGAGGGGGTCGCCGGTCGGATTCGAACCCGGGGCCGCTGCAGAGAGGACCTACCAACCATTTGAGTTAACATGAGAGGCTGAGATATGTGCATGCTAGCGATTAGCATGAGCAATAGGTTGGTTTCACGTGACGTCACAGTGCTGCATCGCGAACGCGCTAAATCCAGATGGAGGGCAGGAAGTGAAGTCTGCCCATATAACTGCCGTGTGAAAAAGTTAAGATGACCATGTTTTGTGTTGTTTACAGCTGCTCCAATGGTTCTACCCGTGAAAAGGAAACATTTTTTTAGAGTACCAAAGGTTGTCGTCCATAAGGTGAGAATTGTAAAAAGCTCACAGAATAACGCCGTAAAAAGTGGATTTTGGTGGAAACTGGCTCTAAATCCCTACAATACGGACTCTCTGGAATGGTTTCCTCCCTAGACGTAGTCGCCATTTTTACTTCCGGACAGCCATTTGGAAATCGCGCCCTCTGTAACGCGTCATCAGAATCACGTGACTGAAACCAAGCTATTAGCATGCACAGGCTCATTGAATGGGTCAGGACCACTCTTCTCTTAAGCTCCTATCTTCACAGTCTGCAGGGACAAGGGGAGGGGGGCTTCGTTGGTGACTAAACCACATCACTTCGATTTAACGGGGATGTTCTATGGACGTAGCAGGTAAATACAGATTTATGGTTTTATCAACTTTCCTGGCGTACGACTTGTGTAGAGAGTAGGAGGGCGTTTTTATACGTCTGTTTTATATTTTATTTCCTGAAATGTATCGTGAAATGTGGCCACATAAACATTTCATCCTCTGAAGTGATGTTTGTTTCGGTCTATGAGAGTATTCTTTTATGGTTTATGTAATAATCAGAGACATCAACATTGGCATGTGTGCAGGAATATCACTTCTGCAAACATGGTGGGACATTTAAGCAGATGAAGTCCAGCTGCTGTTCCTCCTCCGTCTCTTAATGGGGAGACATTTTTCTTCGGAAAAATGAAGCTGTCTCTATCGGGCTCAGGCCCAGACCTGCTGCTGGTTCAGGGCTCGGGTCAGGCTTGGACAGGAACTGTGGAGCTCCATGCAGGGTCTTTAGTCTGCCTCTATTTAATCATTGATAAGTGCATTGATCTCTTACATTTCAGGACGATCGAGTGAGATTGAGAAGCGCTAACAGAGCTTCTGATCACATGAGCAGCAACATGTTTCCGTTGCGCTAATTCAACATGTCAGCATACAGCTCTTACAGTACGGAGACACCGACGCCTCCTGTTGACGGAGCGGAGTGCAAACAGGAATATGAATGCGATGTGAGCTCCGAGGGGACACCGAGACAAAGACATGAAAGGGCGGCGATGAGGCCCAGCTGGAAGGAGACCGACAAAACCTTCATTTGCAGATTTTTTCTCCCGAGTCGAGCAAACAACAGCTGCTTCTATTTGATTTTCAACTCTTGGCTAGCGGGGGAAAAAATCCACTCTTCTGTTTCATTAAAAGGTAAAGAAAAATACAAACAAACATCATTGTTGCCTGGTGATAAAGCCCGTATATCAACCTGGGACGAACCTCTACGGAGCTTCCAAAAAAAGATATTTTCTACTTCACACGCTACAAATATTACTCATAATATGAACCAAGTCTATTTATCAATATAAAAGGTGCATTCAGATTTGCTCTGATCGTGTCTCTCAATAATCCTTCTCCATCCATCATTTTGTCACCACCATCCTTGGATTGACTAATAAATTGACACGACGAAGACAAACGAGATCGGATGCCCTTGCGAGGGCGTCCACGCGGAGGGCTCGGGCAAACAATGCAACACACAAAGGAGACAGCTCACTGAGAGACTGTTTCCTGTATCTGTCATATGCCACGCCCCCTTTAGGAGACTTGCCGCAAGTCCTGAGCCCGAGTTGGCCTCGATGGGAGGAGTGAAGGTTAACCCAGACTGTGACCAGTAGGCCCCGGGTATCAGGGCACTGACCGGATTACGTCGGTACTACCTGGTATCCAAACCCGTTGAGGAAATTGGCAGCAACTTTCTATGCTTTACGGTCATGACGTATCTGGCCATCAACACATTCTAGTTCGTATTTAGCTAGAACCAGATGCTTCATGAAGTGAAGTTTAAAGGGAAACAGCGCCAGTGACATTCATATCTGTCTGGGGAGGCATCAATGAAGTTATGTCTCTCTTTGTGTGCATTAGAAGGTAGCTACAGGAAGTTGGACCATATAAGGTAGTAACAGAGACGGCGGGACATGGCTGAAGCTAAACATGGCCATATAAGTACATATTTAGCTTTAGGATCGGGGGGCAGAGCAACATCTCTCTCTCCTGTTGGAGAGTATCAATTCACCAAGGTGAGCAGGAAGTCGTTAGATCCTGAGGGAAAGAGCTTCAAAAGAATTACTGAATTACACACACACACACACACACACACACACAGCGGTGCAGAGGACAGACAGGTGGAGCGTAGTGAATGCCTCAGTAGTGAACGACGAGACGACAGATTCTGTGAGAATATCCTGTTAAAACCAATCCTCATTGTTCTCTGTGAAGTCTGCTGGAGATGATGGGATGTAAAAAATAGCTTTTTATACGCCTGATTGCTCGTCACCAAATGCTCAGCAACCGGCTTTTCAAAGTGACGTTTTTGAATGAGTGCTGTGTGCCGGGTCTAATTTAAGCCGGTATGAAGAGTTAATGTGGAAAAGGGTGCTTCCAATAAATATAAATATAAAAATATATAACAGATTTATATACAACATCGCATGTATATAAGAGGTTGATGTAGTCATCATGATGTCACTCATCTGTTGGTGGACTACGGTTTTAAAGCCCGCCTTTATGAAAGTAAATATTGGATCCATTTTTAAGAGCCACATTCTGAAAAATGAGGTGGCATTTTCCAGACAGAAACATCTGGATCATTTATTGTTTTGGAAGCAGTGGTGGAGCTCGTCGTGCATCCTGTTTATTTATTTATTAGAAAGGGAGAATGGACATCAATTGACATTTTTAGTTGAAAAAATGTAAATCCCCTAAGTCCCTTCGCAGGTCAACACATCATCACATTGCATTAATGAGTGAACATGCAAGAAAGAAAGACAGCAAAAAAAGAAAAGAAAAAAAGAAAAAGAAAACACCACCGACACCACCGTCTCCGGCTGAGCCAGCTGACTTCCTGGCGAACACACCTGAAGACGTGAGCAGGCTCGGTGAGAACCCAGCTGGGGAGCAGTCAGACAGTAAATACCAACATATTCTATTCATGAAAAGCTGCTGAAGCACACAGACAGCTCCCATTTTATATTTCATGACTGCGTTTGATTCCAGATGTGATTCCGGCTGAGAGTGTCTGCAGACAGGAGCTTCTGTCAGCGGAGGGATACACACCGTTTTCTTTCATTCTATTTTATTTATTTTTATTGTTTTGTCAGGCTGTTTCCAGTTAGGAATTTTCCTCTTTTTCATTTCCTCCCTCGGGAGCTTTGAAAAGTGACACTTCCACTGCTTCATTCATTCTTTATTTTCCACACAACACTGAGCACTGAAGGTGTGTGTGTGTGTGTGTGTTATTTTACTTCTATCCCACATGTGAGGACATATGTGAGTTTGGTGAGTGAGGGAAAAAAACATAAAAACGCCTAAAATAATATAGCCCAAATAAAACAGGAAAAGCTCTTACATGCTGTGTGCATCTGGTATAATTTAAAAGGTATGGAGGTAATTAATATGAATCTGCTGTAATATTCATATCCTCACTAGTATAAAATCTGCATTTCAGAGGCAATAAAACCAATACAAGTGAATGTCTTTACCCACTCTTTGTAACTGTCAATGAAAATACACTAATCTGTGAACATGTTTACTGGGAGTTTTACTTCAACACACTAATCATTTACATATAGGTCATGTTACAAAAAACATGAATCTCCCAAAACACTGAAATAGTAATAAACATAATGCACATTGATCAATATTCCTATGACTGAAGATGTGCTGGTATATACGACAGATAAATGGATAACGCAGCCCACAGAGCTGAATTATTACAGATTTCATTAAACTCCTCTGGCTCAGGGGATTACAATGACACCACACGTATTGCTGTCTGTGGCCAACTGGTGGCTCTATTGAAGCAATAAAAATATATTTTTCAGCAAAAATGGCACCTGGCTCCTCTCCGAGCCAATCCGAGTGGCTTTCTGCCGGATTACAGTCGCTGCAGACGTGAGTAACTCAAATCTGCTGCTTTGGGCCAAAATAAATTCCTACTTGGTGAAAAACATTGACAAGAACATCGATTTATGTCAGTGTGACGGCAAAATGTGAAGTTTGAATGCGCTGGTTTGCCCATTGACAGTGGACGCTGTGTGTTTTAATGTGAGGTGCGTTCAGGTGCATTACAAAAGTTAGTTTGTTCAGGATCTTTTGAACGCAACGAACACAACGTACAGTTCGTTTATGCGTTCTGAATGCTGAGGACTCCATGTCCTCATAACATGCATCTTCTATAAATACGCCATCTTCCATCGTGATCTCTTGCACCTCCACCACAGGTGTTGGGTTAAACAGGGGGGGGTCTTATGACATCACTCATATAATCACAACGTCCCCTAGTTGAGGACCTTTGACGAATGTCATCCCCTCTGTTGTCTCCCTCTGCTCATTCCTGTCTTATCTCTACTGTCACTATCAAAATAAAAGCATAAAAAACAAAACCACACATGACTTGTCTTACCGAGTACGACCAGCTCTGTGTTGGCAGTGATGTTGTGGTTCTTGTTGCCGGCGGTGCAGCTGTAACTGCCGGAGTCGTCGTCGGTGACGCTCCTGATAATCAGATTGCTTCCCACCAGCAGAGAGTACTTCTTGTTCCTACACAGGAAGAAAGAGTGAACTGCTTTTCTTTGAGCACATTTTTTGTTAGTTTTCATACCTCAAAAGATAAATCTGGTTAATTCTACCAATTTCTCATTGTCAACAAATCCAGTGAAAAGACCGAAACCACAATGTGTTTGTCCATCCCTCAGTGATTTCAGACGTCCCTACTCTGTCTAAGCCCATTGGTTACTATTGGAGATGTAAATCCTAAAAACGGCTCGCGCATATAAACTGTAAATTCGTTTTTGGAAAAAAGGCTCAGTAATTTCCCAAAGCAGCTGGTCCCTGCAGTTCTTCGTTAATCGAACAAGAAGAAATAGGGCATTTGTTCGGGACTATTTTCCACTGCAGATTAATCACATTTGGTGCTGTGGTGAGTATTTGTGGAAGCAGGGCGACTCCATCCATCCATCCATCCATCCATCCATCCTTGCATGTTCCTCCGCCTATCATAGCCGGATCCTGGTGCAGCAAGTTTAGGAGGGCATTCCAGACGCACCTCTGAGCAACAAACTTTCCGTCTGCTTCTGTGGGACCCCGAGGCGTTCCCAGACTACATGAGAAACATAATCCCTCTAGCGTATCCTGGGTCTACCTTGAGGTCTGTTCTCCGCTGGGCGTGCCTCTAAAGGGAAGTGTCCAGGAGGCATCCTGATCAGATGTTGAACCACCTCAATTGGCTCCCTCGATAAGAAGGAGCAGCATCAGTGATCTGAGTTGAGTTCCTCACCCTATCTGGTAAATGGATCTGCATTTATTTAGCACCTTTCTAGCCTTTCTAGACAATACGTTGAGTCTGTTTAAACCGTTCCCACACATTCAAACTCTGACGGCACATCTGGAGCTACACATTCACATGCTGACGGCACAGCCTTCGGGGGCCATTTGGGGTGCAGTATCTTGCCCAAGGACTCTTCAGCATGTAGACTGGGGGAGCCAGAAGCGCTGATCTTCTGATTGGAGGACGAGACGATCTACCTCTGAGCCATAGCCGCCCCATATCTCTCTAAGCCTGAGGCCAGCCACCCTACACACTTTTTTCAGCCGCTTGTATTCACAATCTAACTAATTTTGGATGCTACCAGATCAGCTCCCTCCTCACAACAGCGGCCTGGTACATCACTGCTCAAGCATGTTGATGCTCCCAGTCAAATGGCATGGCAGCCAACTTTTGAAACGTCACAAAAACAGAAATGTAAATTAGGATTGTTTCCATCAACTGATCTCAAATGTGTGTAAACTGGACTTTTCAGCGTAATTTGGTCAGATATGGCATGATAGGATACGCACAGCTGTAATCTGAGAGGGGCGAACCGGAAACAAAACGAGACAACGTGGTCATCCGACCCACCTATGATGAAACATGTAATTCCATCACGTGAGGTTTTCTAATGCGATACACAGCTAGAGTGGCTTTATAATGGTGACACACTGCACTGGTTATCTGATACATGCACTGCTGGTTCTGTTTTTTTTCATGCCAGTGAGTGACAACACGAAATATACAATACAGACTGAACTTATATTCATTACTGGGCCATGCCAGCAGATATGATGGGCTCTACAGGCTAAAAAGTAACCTGAGTAGATACGGTTGGTCATCAGGTTTAAACAGGTTAACGTGCAACATGAACAAACCAGCTCTGGATGAGTTCCTCTCCTCTCCTCCACTGGATGCTGGGCGTCGGGTATCCAGAAGCCGAACATTCCAGCACGGCGTCGGTGCCCAGCAGAGCCGTTCCTCTGGAGGGACGCTGGAGGAACTGGAGGTTCCTGCTCACCCCCGGCTCTGAGAGAGAGACAGACAGAGAAACACGGTCCGTGAGATACACAACATGACGAAGCAGGAGCTTTAGTGAGGTCCAACATGTTCACAGCAAGAGATGCACATGTCATCGCTTCTTGTCTATCGTGTGGAGTGTATGAACTTGTGAACTGGGTAAAATTGGACATCATGTTAGCATTTGAAAAATGTGCTAGAAATATAAAGTGTTTTGCAGGTGGTGGAGTAAGAAGGAGAAAAATAGTTCATAGATTTAGGAAAAAGTGGTCATTGAATGTTTTTGTGTGAAATCAATAAAAAGCGATAGACTTCTGTTTCACTGATTGTGTGAAGAGTTTTAACAGTGTGACTTTTTGTTTTGACCAATGAAGTCAGCAATCCAAAAAAGAAGAAGATTGTTTTAGTCACGAAAATAACTTTGTTAGAGTTGGAAGCCGTCATGGTTTGGGTGAGGATAACGACTTGGTTGAGGTGAGAGGGAGTCGTAGTCATGGCTGTAATAATAACTGCTTCATGGTTATGGGGTGATCGTGCTCACAGTTCAAAGAAACCAATGTTGCCCGTCAGTGGGAAAGAGGAAATCAACAGAGGTTTTTCCACGTTTAAATCCAATATTTTGTTGACTCAACCATCCAGCCTGACCTCCCTCCCTGGACTTTGCCGCTCCGAAACAACTTCACAATACTTCCTTCTTTTGCTGCTAGCTGGCAACATTAAAGCAGCTGCTAGTTTCTCTTGGCAGGCCTCCCGGAGCTACACAACTAACGCAGATGTCCAGACCCTCAGCAGCGTTTGAGAGAGGAAAACAACAAGTCCCAGTTTGTGCAAAACAATGAAATCACAAGAACGGGCCTGGTGCCGAAGCCTCACAAGGGTTTTTAAACGTATGTGAATACATGGATAAGGAATCAGCTAAACTGGGAGTTGAAGCTGGATGTGGAAGCACTCCGGTGGATGTTTGAATCCCCACACTATCTCAGAATTTACTTCTTTAGAAGTTAACAAAGGTCAAAGCTTTCATGTTTTCAGAGCCAGATTTTCTATCAGATCTCATCTGGGAAAAAATGAGGTCTGATGAAACACACACACACACACGCACACACACACACACACACACACACACTCTCTCTCTCTCCTGTAGTGGGTCAGGTTGTGTTCGCCCTTAGGTTGGCCCGAGGGCTGCTGGGTTCTCAAAGAACGACGAGACGATTTCCTTCAGGAAACAGGAAGTTACATCAACATGCCGATGGCACTGACACACACACACACACACACACACACACACACACACACACACACACACACACACACACACACAGACCTTCAACCTGAAACCCTGTATTCATCCTAAACCCTAAATGAGCATTTCACCTAATTTCTTTAATAAATTTTCTGAAATTAATTTGATTGAGCTGAAAGTCATTTAACAAAATAAAAGCATTGATTTATGATTTTGAAATAAATATAGTTGAAATAATTAATTTTTTCATTATTTTAATGGTTAGACTGCATATCTCTCTAAATGTATGTGACATTTGTCAATGCTATAAATCATAATTGTGAATTTATAAAATGAGCATTGTATTGTTCATTTTAGTTTTCAGTTATTTAAATTCAAATATTTATTGATGAAATTGAATATTTTATATAATTTGCATTATTTTAAATCTATGAGTTACATTATATTTTATTCTTCTTCACATACTTAATCTCATATTTTTAGTGAAGACGAAGGAGCAGGAGAAGTGTCCACGCAGCAGATCAGGTCTCCGTTGGTCACAGAGGAGAGCGCCAACGACGGATCAAAGGGATAATCACTGAACGGCGGCGTGACTCCTTTAATGTTTTCACGGACACGCCGCCAAAGGAGGATGTCAGCAAATCAGGATGACACAACGACAGCACTCGCATCACAATGAGGAGGAGGAGGAGCCGACACACACACACACACACTGTGTAGCCTACCTCTGAAGTGTGACGAGGTGAAGCGTCCCTTTCAACAACATCACTGGATCATTCATCAAGTTTTAACACAGACATTGATTACATTCTAATCAGTCCAAAATGTGTATTTGTATTACTATTTTTATTTATGTATACATGTTTTTGACCTTCTGAACTACATGGCTTATACTTACAGTGTGTTCACACTAAACGAGAGCACATTTTTGACTTTACTAGAAGAACCAGAGAGGAGGCGGGGCTTATCTCCAGGTTTCAACGCCAACAATGATCGCTATCGGCCTGGGATTCCAAGCTCTTTCATCGAGCTATCTTTCTAAGTTTGTATTATTGTATTGTTATACAACAAAAGACATCTTTCTTGCTGATTAAATTGCCAAACATCATATGTATAATTGATGGTTCAATCAAAACAGGATCTCTCTCGCCGCCATATACATACTTTCTTCCAAAATAAGTTCCCATGGGGAACCAGAAGGGGACGGACTTAGTTTTAAGACTCGTGGTGAGATCCTTTTATGGAGCACCCTGTTGTTTTTACACACAAAAATATAACCTGTTCATTATTGAGCTTTAGAGGGGCCAGTAGGTGGATACCAGGTTTCCCCTGAGTCAGTCTTTATGCTAAGCTAAGCTAACTCGCTGCTGTCTCAAGCTTTGCATTTAGTACACACATGCAAGTGGTTACGTCCACAGGAACGAACCAATCACAACTCCTCAGTAAACAGCCACAGGTTGCATCTTTGTCCAGCTGCCAGCTGACGTTAACACCTGCTGTACACCGGAGCGCCACGCCTCATCCCTTTCCTCGCCAGAGTGACGGGTTGATCCCGACTCACAACACCAGCAGCAGAGCACAAAGTAGGACATGTAATATCTGGGAACGGCACATTTCATAATCCCTCACCTTTACCCCCTGAGCCCCTCAGATGCTTCCATCTGATAAAAAAAAACCACTCTAGAAAGAACATTGAATAAAATCTTATTATCTATGGAGTCTGAATCATTCAAAGTTAATCCATCGGATCCATTAAAACTTCATGCAGATCAAAGTGAATGAACGTTTAAGACACATTGTTTGACATGTTTGTTCTCTGTTCTCCTCAGAGTCAAACAGGGTTTTAGAGGCAGATCCATGACATGTTCAGCCTCACTGAGCACAAAGACCGGGGGTGGGTTTATTATGTTTTATATACAATACAGACTGCATTTTATTTCAGTTTTTATTTAATGTACAATCAAATGCTTTATTTATTTAACAAATGTATTTGCATACTTATTGTTTTACTGCTATAATGTAATACACATGTTCATAATGTTTGTGTATGTTTTGTGTGTATTTATTTTTTTCAGATTTGTTAAATTTTTTAAAATAACTGATTTGAATTCCATTTTTTTAATAAACTCACTGATGCATGTATGTTAATTAGCTATTCTATTTTGTGATTTATTATAAAATGTATTCTGGTTCTATTTTTGTGTTCAGTAAATAACTAGTTCACTTTTATGAATTTATTTGAAATGTTTTTATATACATCTCTCTCTCTCTCTCTCTCTCTCTCTCTATATATATATATATATATATATATATATATATATATTTATATATATGCTGAATATTCTGCATACTGCAGTATGTGATAGCCAGGTGAGTGTTGAGGTAATCAGTGACTCCCCCTCGGAGTTTTCCTCCTAAATGCTGCCTTCGGGATGCCGGCCAGGATTAACAGCTGAAAACACGTTTGTATTTTCCGCTGTGTGTGAAGGTGGATTTGGGGCAGCTGTGATGAAAAATGGGAGTGGACCTGGTGGAGTTTGAAATGCAAAGTACACGTGATTATCCTGCTGAAGGTCAGTGCTCCGGCTCCAGAGGACCCCCGCTGGGATCCAGCACAGGAACACTTCATGAGCTCCAGTCAAAGTGGTGTTTAACTAGGAAGAGAGAGCTAAACTGAGCCGTAATCTGAGTGATGAAGTGGACGATGTGTGGACTGGTATAATTGGACGGTGTGGAACGTATGAAGCGGCGGCGGCTGACAACCTCCCTGCAGACTGATGAGAAGCTGTTTCCTCACAGACACATTATTTAAACCACATCTCCTTCTAAAATGAGCGCTGGGAGGAAATGAGCAAAAATGACTACCTGACAAAAAGATCCGGGAAGAAAACTCAAACTCCCGGTTAAATGAAACTGCTGGTGCGGTTCTTCACAATAACAAGACTGGAAATCTAAATCACCTTTTGGAGGTTTGATGACACAAATCAGATATCGAACATGGACAATATTTGTCCAAGTTTATAACACGCTATCTCCACTGTTACAGGAAGCCAAAACTCTCCCTGAATGCAGATCATTTTGAATTTGCTCCTCCCCCATTGAGTCAGGTTAAAGTTTGTCACCGGCGTGGAGACATGATAGAAACCATGTTTAGGCTGAGTACCTCTTTAAGGCTTATTAATAAATAATAATCATTCAACTGAACATACATGGGACCCAACGTCAGTGGTGGAGTTGAAGCACCATACCACTGGATCAGTGTGTCGGCAGTGCATCCCTGTTGCTTAGTTACCTGGGAGGACTCGGAGCTCGGCGTCGGGCCCCGTCCGGGTGCTGCCGGGGTTGTCGGCCAGACAGCGGTACGTGGCCGAGTCGGGCGGCTGGACGCGGCTGACCTGCAGCGAGCCGGATGGTAGTGCGGCCAGGCGGGAGTCGGGGTCAAAGGTCAGCGGCAGGTCCTCCCGGTTCTTCTGCCAGCGGATGACGGGCGTCGGGTCGCCCGAGACCTCACAGCGCAGCAGGGCGGTGTCGCCGAGGTACGAGGACACGGACTCGGTGGGGACGACCACCTTCAGCGGACCTGGAGAGGGTCCAGAGAGGGGGGGTCATTAATGGTCCATGCAGAACTGTACCACACTGAACTCTATGACATGTGACTGTAGCTGAACTCAGCTGAGGTGGACTCTGCTGGACTGAAGTGAAGAGACGACGACTACTGTTTACAGGCTGCTTGTACTTCTACATAGTACATATAGTACTGCTGTTAGAAGAACAAGAAGAAGAAGAAAACTAGCTGTAAATGTTTTTCAGGTCGACATCAAGAGGGGAATTAAATAGAGAGAAATGAAACAGGAAGAGAAGTGTGGCACAGCGGGCGTGGATGTGAGGGAGACAGAGTTAGACTTTGAACAGCAGGAGGACACATGAAAGTCAGACAGAAAATAGAGAGACAGGTTCGGTGTGGACAGGCGGTGTCCAGCCCGCTGTGTTCAGGACACACGCCGTTCCCTGTCTGATCGCATCCACTTCAACAACAAGCAGCCTGCAGCCATGTAAACACACGCTGACACCGCCTCACACTGCACAGCCCCGATGGATCCTATCATCTGAAGTTAGATTTTTTCATTTTCAAAATGGCTCCCGGCCCCGGGGCCAGATTAACGATGCTCTGCAGGAAGTATTCAATGAAGAGAAGCGTATTTTTTTTTTTTTTCGTCTCTTTGTCAATGCTGTTATGAAATTTCACAGTCGACTTTAAAGTGGTTCAAATTGATTAAATGTGCATATTTCCACGGCGTTAAATCTGGTAAATGTTCCGTCATTCTTGCCTGGTGAACCATGCGACAGCACCGAGAGCACCACATGTCCGCTGATAAGATTGAGACGGGAGATGGGTTTCTTTTCTGGGTGGTAGCTGCTCCATCAACACTGGGGGGATTACATTCAGGACAAAAAAAGACCCTCTGTGCAGCACAGACAGGAAGACTCCTGGAACTCACCACATTAAATAACACAAAATAGTCCCAGCATGTCGATTATCATCAGATCACTATATTCATTTAATTAAAGGGCAACCAATGTGGTTGCACATACAGTCACAAAGTAATGAGATAGTGTGAGTCTATTTGATCATTTATCAACATTGACTGGGATCATTATTAAGTTAAGTTATACGTTGAGACGTCGTGAGACAAAACGTAAGTCAGTTATACGAACATACTGACTAGTATGTCTCAGACAATCTGATGTGCAACCTTTTGATGGGAATACCATTAGAAGAGCAGTCTCTTAGTTTTGAGTAACACTAATGGTCTGTGTGTTTTGTGTCGTTCAGCATGAAAACAATGCCAATGTTAAAATTAAACCTATCCACATGACGAGTATTAATATAGCCCAAGAGTGCTCATGGTGGATGGACAGCTCATGACGATTAACCTAATGTCCACTTTGTTGCCGAAACCTAACCTTCATTTTGTTGCTAAACCTACTGTTCTTTTAGTTGCTAAACCTAATATTCTTTTTGTTGCTAAACCTAACCTTCATTTTGTTGCTAAACCTAATGTTCTTTTAGTTGCTAAACCTAATCTTTTAGTTGATAAACCTAATATTATTTTTGTTACTAAACCTAATGTTCTTTTCGTTGATAAACCTAATATTATTTTTGTTGCTAAACCTAATGTTCTTTTAGTTGATAAACCTAATATTATTTTCAGACTGTCCTCCTCGAGAAAACGACCACATAGGTCGTGTGTCAAGCACCGAATTACGACCATATGTTACGTTTCAAAATAGCGCGCCCTCTAGCGGTCAAGTAAATATCGACACTCCGGTGTCTCAGACGATCGCCCCCCCCACACGTCGACCTAAACCTACCCCGATTCCACGACATCTTCCCCCCACCCTCTCCCCACCCTCTCCCCATCCCCCCCTAACCCCCCCCCCCCCCCGCGCGCCCCCCGTCAATCATCGGCAGAGACCCCCCCCACACGTCGACCTAAACCTAACCCCCCCCCCCCCCCCCCCCCGCGCGTGCATCATCGGCAGAGACCGCCTCCACACGTCGACCTAACCCTAACCTTAACCACTACTATCGTTGCGGAAGAATCTCCGCAATACGCTCCCAGAGGTCGTATTCGAGTGCATGGACCAACGACAACTGTGGTCGTATGAGTTGGAGGGCTTGTTGATTATTTTAGTTGAGGAACTTAATATTATTTTAGTTGCTAAATCTAATGATCAGTTATTTGCTAAATCTAATATTCTTTTAGTTGCTAAACTTAATATTATTTTAGTTGCTAAACCTAATCTTCTTTTAGTTGATAAACCTAATATTATTTTTGTTACTAAACCTAATGTTCTTTTTGTTGATGAACTTAATATTCTTTTAGTTGCTAAATCTAATGATCAGTTATTTGCTGAATCTAATGTTCTTTTAGTTGCTAAATCTAATGATCAGTTATTTGCTGAATCTAATGTTCTTTTAGTTGCTAAATCTAATGATCAGTTAGTTGCTAAATCTAATATTCTTTTAGTTGCTAAACTTAATATTATTTTAGTTGATAAAAACTAATATTCTTTTAGTCGCTAAAGCTAATGTTGTTTTAGTTGCTAAACCTAATGTTGTTTTAGTTGCTGAACCGAATATTCTTGTTGTTGCTGAAATTAATGTTCTTGTAGTTGCTAAATATTATCTTTGTTGCTAAACCTAAAATTATTTTGTTGCTAAACCTAATATTCTTTTAGGCAATTTTCTCATTCTTGTATCTGACATTGTTCTTGAGAAAAGGTACATTTGTAGTTTATATTGACTTAAATATAATTTGGACTCATTTTGTTATTCCACACAGTGCGGTGCTCTTGCTCTTGAGAAGAGGCTATGGATGGGGGCGTCACTTCCCCTTGCAGAATCTGTCAGGTAGGTTTATGAATAAGTTTACCAAATGATTTATTTTCATTGTTTGTTAAAGTTAACTGTCAACTGTTTATTCAATGTGCTGCTGAACACGACACACATTCTCTCTCCAATAAACCATCTTTGGCAGAAACTGGCTTGAAATAATGATGAATAATTGATGCACAATGCGTTCAATGAACCACATCATATATATATACAACAACCAGCAGTTTTTCGTTTGTAGTTTCTCCACAGTAACTCAGAAAATGAAGTTTGAAGCTGAGCTGAAGTTCAGTTAAAGGAGGCTAGTCTATTGGGAATAATTCTCTCTTGTAAGCAATTTCTGTGTCTTCAAACACATTTAAAATTATATTTTTGGAGAAAGAACACTGCACTTTGCTTTGGGTTAAAAAAAGTTCTGAATAATTTTGTGAATCCCGAGAGAGCATCGAGTCTGTAGAGGAATCCTCATGAGGACTTTTCCTCTGGGAAGAGACCGAAAAATATATTTTTGTTGTTTAATTTTGTTTTGGATGCCGGTTTGAATCAGTTTCCTTCTGTTTCACCTCAATGCACGAGGAGTAACGCAAACTTCATCCCTGACACAGACGCTAACTTCCTGTTCTGTAACATTAGAAGAACTCCTGGTTGACTCTTCGTGGGGAGGGACCGCCGCTGAGTCGCAGGTTCGTGCGACCTCGCCGCTGTGACATCACACAGATCGGAGGCGACGGAAACGCTGATGTGGATTTGGATCGTGTGTCTTATGTAAGTTCTGCTGCTGTCGGTTCCTGTGTGGATCTCACTGCTGCCTGCAGCTGCACACACACACACACACACACACACACACACACACACACACACACACACACACACACACACACACACACACACACACACACACTCTGATCTTTTTTACTTGTGAGGACTGTATTGACTAAACCCTCAACTATAACTGCCACAGGTGAGATTCTGAAACCCTGAAGCAATAGTTTTAAGGTCAATATCAACCCTTACTAACTAACGTACTAGCTTGGTGTATATTGTGGGTATCTGTGCGTCCTCATAATGTTGCTGAGCAGGTTTTTATGTGATAATTACACCCAACATGTCCACTGACATAACCCGACTTAAGTCAACTTGCTTGAAAACATTTTTTGGTTGTAATAAGTACCTGCTATGTTTCTAGGTCCTCCATCGATCCAGTCGAGCATGATTGACCATTGATTGGTCAGAGCAGAAATAGTGATTTGAGTCATTTGGCCTTTTAAATGATTACTTTAGAGCTTCCCCCACTTTTACCAGGTTGAAATCAGTCTACTCAATCAGTGCTATTCTCAGAGCGCTGAGTCATTATATCCAATCCATTCCACTCGCTTATTGAGAGAACAGTTGTATCAGTACCAAACCATGTTTTTACTGCTGCAGATTCGTACATCGCACACACACACAAACACACACTCACACACACTAAATGTCACATGACAGAAACGGAAACGGAGGGTGGATTAACCACGGCCGACCACCAGCCAGACCTGCCATTGAAGGTGAAGTGGGCCGCCCCGGGAGGAGAGAGAGAGGACAGCTAAGCTAACCTAGCTAGGACTGAAGGCCATTACCCAGCATGCTCCTGGAAGTCTGGTTGCAGGGCATTAAGATGGATGAAAGGGTTAGGCCATCTTTACAGAGAGCTGGCTCCATGTTGGATCCGGGAACAAGCTGACGTTGGTTAAACAGTTCCTGTCAATGATGTTGGCAATGATCTGCCCAGAGAATAGTTTTTGTTCCAGCTTTCAAAATAGAAGTCACTATGGATAAAAGCATTTTCTAAATGCCCTGATTGTAAATGTAATTGAAAACACAATAGAAATGCACAGTTTTTGTTTTGTTTTGTTTGTCACCCTGCGAGGACCGGTCCAGACCATAAAAGGCTTAGTTGATTTAAAATGTTGATAAGCATACTGGGCAATTTTAATGCACATATCTCAGTAGGCCTAAATAATAACCACATCCAAGTATTCAGCCAATCCACAACCCCTACATATCATTTTATATTTGAAAATCTAAATATAATATATATAATATGTAATAAATTATTGAATATTATACACAGAATTAAAATGATATGATTCATATTATATAATATAAAATCATATTTGAAAAGTATAAAGGGTAATCTAGGGGAGCCACAAAGTTGTATCCCAATAGATTCTATTTGACTATGTAAGAGATCAAGCTGCAGCCATAACTGATAGGCTTATTTATCCAAACCTAATTGTATAATATTGTAAGGACTGAATTTATTACCAGACAGCAGGACAAAAGTAATATTATTTTCTACATTTCTACATAAATAACAGAAATTGCAATTGCAGGCAAACATAAAAAGATGCTCAAGTTCAAATAAACAATGAGTGGTTATAATGGCTTTGAATTTAGTCATCCTATCAGTTTCTGTCCTTTTAGTTTTTTTGTATCTTCAATGTGAGCTGGGCCGAACCACTTTCTCTGGATGAAACTACGAATCCATCCATCATGTTCTCATGCCAGTACAGCCAGATAAAGTCTCAAAGCACCTAAAGTGCACATGGGGGAATATGACTATATCACATTCAATGTATATTGACATTCAATCGACGCAGTCCAGACTTTCTTCTGTTTGGTTGCCGATGAAGGTCATTGGGTGGAAAACCAAATCTAGAAAACTACCAGGGACCAGAGTCCAGTCATACCATTCAGGGGATATTCATCATAATACTCATGCACTACAAATACATGAAGAACTGTTTGCGACAACACAATGCCTCTGACAATGTTCACAATGTACCCCAGTGAAAACCCATGATTGAAAAGCTATCTATTGCTGTCTTCAGAGCAACAACAACAACAACAACTGTATCTATTCTAGCTACAGCAGATCCTCCTCATCATACAACTCCTCCATATTTTTTGTGTTGAACCAAACGTATGTATGCCAACTGGCTGATGTAGATATAACATGTTTTGTTAATTTATGAATCAGAGGAGGATCATGTTTCTTTTTCACTGATCTGACAACATGTTGCCTGACTGTGTTGAAACAGCCAAAGTGGAGAAGAGAGTTCTCCCTGGAAACAAGATGAAGGAAGTCAGGGAGGAAGAGAAATGGGTCAAACCATTGGGAAAGGTGAAAAAGTCAAGAGGATGAATGAAAGAAGCATCAAGAAGAAAGTGTTGAAAGAAGAAAGTTTGACCCTGAACTCAAGTTTTAAGATTGAAACCAGCAACTTCCAAAGAAAACCTCTTTTATTCCTTAGATTCCATGAGGACAGTGGCTGTCTTCTCCCTGATGTTTTTATCTTCTTCAGATAAACAAAACTAATAACTCGGATGGATAATAACATGCAAATCACAGCAAACATGCAAGGGCAGCAGAGGGATTTGTGGATGCTCTTCTCCAAATCGTCGCCCAGGGAACGATTATTATCTGCTTGTGTGGGTCAAACCCTGCTGCTACTCAGCACCGTTAATTGGGATTTTCCTGAATCCTCTGTGGGGCGACGGATGATTGCATGAAGGAACTGGATGGACGCTTTAAACTTCAGCTAGGATTTTAAAGGTGTTTGGAGTGGTTGGGAAATAAGAGGTTAAAACATCTTAGCTCGAGAATATGAACATAAAGCATCTTTTTGGTTTCGTTGTTGCTCCTTGCCTCGTTTTTAGTATTCAGGATCAGTTGGATTAATGTATGTTTGTGATATGTGTATTCCTACAAGAACCAGTAACTTTAGCTAACATTGCTAACAGCAGATTGTAACATTACTGAAATGCTAAATGTTGCTTGTGCCACCAATTAAAGTTGGTGGAGGCAGTTTATTATTCCATTATTGAGGATAAATTCTGGAAAACTTTCTGAATATTGTAACTCGAGCGGTTCCACAGAGCAGGCAGTTTTCTGGAAAAATGGCAAAAAGAACATCAGAATGAGTATGATGTTCATTTAGTAAATTATGGTCTATTTGAAGTCAAATAGACCGGAAAACAGGGGCTGCTTTAGGGCGGGGCTACCTTGTGATTGACAGGTCGCTGCCACGCTACCGAAGCAGTTAGTTACTAAGACGACTTTAACACTTAGCTGTAAATTTGACCTTGAATTAAGAAGCTAACTTTGTTACCAGCTTCACCAGAATCCATCGCTCTTCACTGGATGCAAAAATCCAAGATGGCGACTGCCAAAATGTCCAACTCGAGGGTTTAGAACTGTAGTCCACAAACCACTCCTTACATACAGTCTATGATGATACAGTTATTACTCATTTATGGTTATTTTCAATTCAACTACCTTTGTGGCTTAACCGTTAGTTAGCTTAGTTGATAGTAAATCCCTTGGTCAGTTCGATCCCCATCCCCTGGTGGTGACATGAGGAAGTGTCATTGAGTAAGACACTGAACTACTACCTATTTGTAGAGCATAAATAGTCTCTTGGTAACAGTGTTTAATTAGTCTGAATACTTTGGTCAACTTATATTATTTTTCAAATGTTCATTAAGAAAAAAGGACACTGCTTTGGAATTATTTGTTGTTTTTTTGTCATGTGATTGATGGAAGAAACAGATGTAAATGTACTGAATTAAA
The DNA here is from genome assembly GCF_963514095.1 of Eutrigla gurnardus. Classification (NCBI taxonomy): domain Eukaryota; kingdom Metazoa; phylum Chordata; class Actinopteri; order Perciformes; family Triglidae; genus Eutrigla; species Eutrigla gurnardus. The sequence goes on along the minus strand of NC_139930.1, from coordinate 4,342,535 downwards.
GATAAATACAATTTTGTCTCTAAAATCTATCTCTCCATTCTACTGCTCTCTCTCTCTCTCTCTCTCTCTCTCTCTCTCTCTCTCTCTCTCTCTCTCTCTCTATGTTCCTCTACTTTATTGTCCATATCTTATCATCGTATTGCTTTGTACTCAGTGTTCAGTCCGTGCCTTATTTCTTCATCATTATTCAATAGTCTCTCGCTCACACAGCTCTGCTTTTCTCTCTTTTCCATCCCTGTTCCTTCTCTCCTCAGTCTTTCATGCTCGCTCACTCTCTCGCTATCCCTCTTCATCAATCTGAGGGTTCAGTGTTTCTAATTAATTCACAGTTTACAGTCGTATCTGAACACACACACACATACAGTCACGCTGCTAATTGAATCTCTAAGCTTCTGCTGTTCATTAGCATTTCGCCTTGTAATATCAAGTGTGTGTGTGTGTGTGTGATTGAGAGAGAGTGAATGAATGACATGCAGGCAGAACTGATTCATATTTTAATGTAATACTGCGACGTGGGTGAATAATTTGCATGTGCAAAAATGTTTTAACAAATATGATCCAGCTCAGGTTTGAATCAAAGTCTTATAAGAAGCTGTGAACAAAGTTAGCTTCCATAATTAGGGTAAACTTTACTGCTAAGTGTTATTTTAGTAGCTAACTGCATTGGGAGTGTGGTAGCAGCAGCTGTCTGATGACAACATAAAGTGGTGAAAATCTAAATACATTGTACACTTAAATTGATCATGATTGTTTTAGGGTGAACCATTTATTTATGTAGCTAAAGTAATTTGGTGACTGTACTTGATATTTTTAAGGTATCAACCAAAAGAACCCAGAACTCAACTGTCACTGTCACCGTCACATGAGAGTAGTCACAGCGGGAGACGTGAGCTAGCCAGCTGGACACATTAACGTGCACTAATATGCACCACAAGCCAACTGTGTCAACGGAGCTCAGATAACAACACACACAGAGGCAAAGTGTGTCCTGCTCAGGTAGACATTTTTTCACTTCATCTGTACATAGACAATAGTTGTTTGTTGTAATATTACTGTAATGCTCTGAATGTCATATATTGCTCCCTTAATTAGTAATTTCCATTACCAAACAAGTGGAAATTAATACATAGCAGAAAGTAATCAAATGTAATGTTATTGATGTCTGTTGATAGTACAGCCAGTCACAAAGACAAATTATTGGGCATTCAATGATGTGAACACAAACACAATCTGTGGCTAACTGATGATGTAGATCATCCAACCTTTGATTGGTCTCATATTTCCTTTCACGCCATAGACATTTCCTTCTTATTAATTGAATTTTGATTTGAAATCCCTCACATTTGGGCATATAGGATAATATACTATATGACAGTGTAGACAGTGCACACCGTTCGCGATGGCGATGCACTTAATCCTCTGTGCCATTCTGTCCATTAATGTCTTCCATAAATGGTATTGATCTTAAGCCACACTCCACTTACTAAATTACATTACAGGTGAATTACTTCAGTTCTATTAAATAAATATGCACAGTAAAATTAATGGAGGGAGGGAGCTGAGGAATATCAAGTGTGTGTGTGTGTGTGTGTGTGCGTGGGTGGGTGGGTATGTGGATGCCAAGGACAGGTCAAGGTGTCATGGAAACATTAATCTGAAGGAGGGAATCTCCTTCCCTTTCTTTCTCTCCATTTAATTCCACCTCTCTTCTCCGATTATTCGGAGACCATGTTCGGGAAATCCCCAGACTGTAAGAAGTGGGCCAAGTCACCATAATGACACCTATTGTCTTCTGGACTGCAGTTTTGAGAACTTGACATTTTGGGCGACCAAACTGTTTGAATTAACTTTCATGAACAAAAAACACAAACTGAAAGTGTTAGTTGTGAGATGAAATGTTCACAGAGATAATACATCAAGTGAGAAGTAGGATCAGTTTCTTATAGATTTAGTCTAGAATCTGACTTCTTTTTGCAAACAAAACGAAGGTTTACGGAACTTCTGTATTAGCTTCATATTTCAGAAATGGAGATTGTCACCTGGGAAAAATTGTAGTAAGTGGACCTTGAGTAAAACATTTTGTGGTACAAATCATATTTTTGCGCAAACACAATTTCCAGAAAAAAGAGGACCTATAATTGAGCCCTGTGGGACACCACTGCTGATGTGAAATTTGCAAGGTGTTTATTATTGTTTTAAGTGCAACTTTTAAATGAGGGTCATTTTGACAGTTTAATTAAATGAAGTAGTTCAAAAGTTGTGGTAAGATCTGTTATAACCATAAATCAGTTATTCCTTGTATGTATGTACTGTATGTACAAAACAATTTGTGTGTTATAGAGCTGTCACTCACCAGCCACAGTGACCTTAGCGCTCCGGCTAACAATGCTTCCTAGTCCGTCTATTGTGGCAAGACACTGGTATTCGCCCTCATCAGGTCGGTGGTGCCGCGAGTGCACAACGTTCTGCACCAGCAGCGAGCCGTTAGCCAGCTGCTGCCGCCGCTCGTCCACCACCGTGCTCAGCAGCACGCCGTCCTTACGCCATGTGATGGTTGGAGGTCCTGCCACTGCATCGGACTGCGCCTGGCAGTCGAGCTGCAGCACGGCCCCTCGCACCGTCACGGTGTCCTGAGGCTCTTGTGTGAAAATGAAGTCCACGAAACCTCCGAGATTAGAGGAGGAGGAGGAGGAAGATGATGAGGCGTCTGAGGCTATAAGGGGAGAGGAGATGAGGAGGAGTTAGATGGAGGCACAGCAATATTAGATTACCCAGAGGACATTTATTTGTCAATGCAAATACTCTCAATTATGTAAACTGACAACACGGCTGCAAGCAAACACAGGTGCGGTTCATACCAGTGATGAGGGACATGGTCGTGGGGGATGGGTCGTATTCAATACGAGATACAATTAGTCCAAACAAAATAAGTAAAGAAGTCTGGAGGTAAAGAAATATCGCAAGATCAAAAGCGCTCAAAACATCTAATGGGCAATGGGCATCTGTCACAGGGCTCAAGGCCTACGGGGGCCCCAGAGGACCCACAACAAGCCTGTTTCTCTGTTTGTTAATGTGACTGACGTTATTGCAGATGACACATCCTGCTGCAGGCTGCAAGTGAATATAACGTGGCTATAATTATTTCGTTTGAAGTTACCAAGGTAACAGACAATGGATAAAATAAACCGTAAATATAAAGATAAACCTTTATCACTGAGACAAGCAAACTGTTCTCCAGGGAGACGATGCATAGACTTTAAATAAAAAGTGGACCTAGTCACTGTGGCGTCACCTATTGGTTTGTGGACTAAGATTTTGAGGGCTAAGGTTCGAGCAACATTTAGCATTTCAGTAGTGTTACAATGTGCTGTTAGCAATGTTAGCTAAAGTTACTGGTTCTTGTAGGGATACAAATATCACAAACATACATTAATCCAGCTTCACCGATCCTGAATACTGAAAACGAGGCAAGGAGCAAAACCAAACCAAAAAGATGATTTATATTTGGAGGAATGTGAGCTTACACACATTAACATTCCTTTCAGTCTGCTAAATATTTTGTTTATATGCTATGAGTGAATGAGTGCAGGATTAATGTTGATTGTAATCTATCTCTGTATGTTCATACAAGTAATATTTCTGTCTTCATTTCAAAATACGTTTCAGCTGCTTATCTAAGCTAAGATGTTTTAACCTCTTATTTCCCAACCACTCCAAACACAAACTATCACCTTTAAACTCCTAGCTGAAGTTTACAGCATCCATCCAGTTCCTTCATGCAATCATGCGTCGCCCCACAGAGGAATCAGGAAAATCCCAATTAACGGTGTTGAGGAGCAGCAGGGTTTGACCCACAGAAGCAGATAATAATTGTTCCCTGGGCGACGATTTGGAGAAGAGCATCCACATATCCCTCTGCTGCCCTGAGTTACTAGTTTTGTTGATCTGATGAAGACAGCCACTCTCCTCATGGAATCGAAGAAATAAAAGTGGTTTTCAATCTCAAAACAGGAAGTTTAAAACAGGAGGTTTTAATGAAGGCGTGTTGCATTCAGGGTGAAACTTTATTCTTTTAACACTTTCTTCTTGATGCTTTTTCCATTCATCCTCTCGACTCCTCAACCCGTCCCAATGGTTTGACCCATTTCTCTTCCTCCCTGACTTCGTTCATCTTGTTTTCGTTCATTCTCTGTGATCACAATTTCCTCTCTGACTGAAGATCACTCTTAAGTCTGTTTCAACACATTCAGGCGACATGTTGTCAGATCAATGAAAAAGAAACATTATGCTCCTCTGATTCATAAAATCTTATTAGCTACCACAGTAGTGACCTGCCAATCACAGGGTAGCCCCGCCCTGAAGCTTACCCTGCTCAATGGGCTGTTTCACTCTAAATGGACCATAATTGACCAAATGCTGGATTGAAGAAGACTTGAAACTAGAGATTGAGACCATAAAGTCATGTTTACAATGTTTACTGAGAGAATAAATCAAGAGAGAAATAGGCTCATTCTCTCACAGTCTTTCTTTTTTCAACCAGAGGAGTCGCCCCCTGATGGTCAGCAGAGAGAATACAAGTCTAAGGCGCTTCAGTCTTGGCTTCACTTTTCAGAACCAGAGGTTCCCTTCCCGGTTGAACCCACAATCATTACTGCCTGGCTCCTGGTGTGGAAACAGACCTATAACCCAGAATACCTTTCTCCATACCATTTCTGTGATGAAGCTTTTTGCAGCAGCATGCGAAGAAGGATGTGTTTATCTTCTCTGTTATATTTAGTTATTCATGTATTCATGTTTTGGCTGATGAATGTATTCAAATTTGTAATTTGTTTCGTCAGACTTGTCTCTTCGCGGCAGAAAACACAACTGTGTTTAACCTGCGAACTGGAGCACTTTGCTCTGCAAGAACACTCAGCATCTCCACCAAAGCAACATCTACCTGTTGTATTCTTTGTTTTTATGTTTTTCACAAATGGTATAATGTGCAACAGACTCTGACGGCTGCAATTTCCCCCCTCGCCTTTGATGCCGACGCTGCTAAAACGTCTTTCATCCTGATCAGAGCGGCAGTTTGTTCGGTCAAAGCCGCGGTTCAGCATCTCTGTGTGTTACCCACATGTCTGAACGCAGGCTGAGAACAAACAAGCGTCGCGTCACAACGCCGTCTTTGAACGGCAGCAGATGTTTCTCTTTTTTCTGTTTTTTCATATTTACTACTTTTCTTTTAAACCCTCCCTCTCTCATGCAGGGGAAGTCAAACATCAGGTATAACAACAACTCTGGATATGTTCACAACAAGAATGAGGAGAAACAAAGAGAGCGCTCCACATGAAAGCAATTCATCACAGCTTCTTTTCTTATTCTAATAAAAGGAAAAAGAACACATTGATTGAATAAGAACCAGCATCGACCAGGGCTGCAGGCAGGAATTTACATGAGGTCAAGAGTCCTTCTGCTTGAAAATCTGCAGTTCTTTACGTTTGTTTTATCTTCTTAATTAAATGCTCAGTTAAAGTCAATTAACTCTCAACAACTTCAACTAAAACTTAACTAAAATGAGAAAAGTGGACAGTAAAGTGTTGAATTTCACTTAATCGTCCCTCCTGGCTTCCTTACATTGAAGATGGCGGCAAAGGTAAACAATAAAAAGAAAAAAAGAGGGATTTATTTTGAAAGTGAGTGTGTTCTAGTCCTACTCTATCTGTAAAGTGTTCTGAGATATTTTTTGTTGTGATATGAATTACAATTGAATTGAGTTAGTGGGATTAGCTGTGGACAGACAGACGGACACACACCACCAAATGCCTGAGCTCCCTACAGGCGTATGTCTGGCAGAGATAATGTCCACAACTTTGTTATTTGTTGTACTTTGTGGTTATTTCCAGGAAACATTCTACGAAATGACAGAGCAATTACTCAAAAAGAAGCAATCAAATTGTAGTACATTGGCGAAGCAACTGTTCAAAGCTGTGTAGTCATGTTGCTGTTTAGTTAATGAAGAGAGGGATTGGCGTTCGTGAGAATAAAGCCATGAAACAGATGAATGAAATGTTAGTTTCTGATTGTTTCACTGCAGTTATGTTCTAAAGAACAAATAAACACAATCACACCTCCTCTTAAAGCTGGGGGAAGGTGCTGGATTTTGAATGAATGCAGCGCCACACACTTCATCCTGCTGTGGTCTGTGCGCTCTCTCTCTCTCTCGCTGTGCCTGTGTGGTCTTTGAGCCACAATGTTCCGCTGTTTGACCTGGAAATATGGACGGACTGGAGGTTGAACACCCCCAGTGGATCCAAATGCTCTTTGCTAATAATAATAATAATAATAATAATAATAATAATAATAATAATAATAATAATAATCCATCCATCCATTGTCTACCGCTTATCCTGTATTCAGGGTCGCGGGGGGGCTGGAGCCGATCCCAGCTATCATTGGGCGAAGGCAGGGTACACCCTGGACAGGCTGCCAGTCTAACGCAGGGCAATAATAACAATAATAATACATTTTATTTATTATGCACTTTTCATTTACAAATCACAAAGTGCTACTTTTGCTACTTTTTTTAAATAAATTGTTGTTATACCTTCCATATTATATCATGAAGAGGGAAAAAAGAGGGTGAAAAAAGAAAAAACTCTATGATTGAATTCATCAATTCTTGTAATGATGTCAATAATTAATTACATACATACTGTATATCCATCCATCCATCCATCCATCCATCCATCCATCCATCCATTGTCTACCGCTTATCCTGTATTCAGGGTCGCGGGGGGGCTGGAGCCAATCCCAGCTGTCCATACTGTATATAATAATTATTTATTTTAAAGTGCCTGTGTGTACAAACATGAATACATTGTTATAATATATAATACATAATATGTTTGTAATAAATATATGAATTGTTTTTATACCAAAATAATCTTGATGTCAGCTCTTGTGAGCTTCTGGGAGTCTGATTTCACTGTTTTGTGTATGACAGATGTTTTTGAGATAATTCACATATTCCAGGTCTTAGAAGGAAGACATTTCTCTCCCAGTCTCTGCGTGTTCAGCCTGGTGTTCCTGCAGCCTTTTACGTTACCGTGACAGCACTGGGTTCAGACTCGGCTCTCACAGCTCTGACCTGGAAGATTACTGTCATGAAAGAAACCGAGCGTCTTTTTACTCTCCAAAGAATTATGGATCCATAAAACAAAGCACTTATTTTTATTTCCTATCATGAAGATCCAAATCTATATGTTACATGTGATGTAGTACCGAATCCTTTTGTTTATTTATAAGTTTGCATTTGATCTTTGTTTTATCTTTATCTAACTGTGGCCAGTTAAGTTCGGGTGAGAACCGGGATCAGCATCCGTGAAATCTTAGCCATACCTGTCCTCCCTCATTGTCCCTTCTTTATTTACAACTTCTTTAGACGCCCATTTTTTTTCTTTTGTTCCTCTTTCTTTACCTTCAGCTTTTCCTTCCTTCCTTGTCCACCCTTTTCCCCTACCCTCCTTTCTTCCTTCTCTCTCTTTCTTTTCCTTCACGGTTTCCTTCTTATTGATTCCCCTTCAGCAGTCCTCCCCCCTCTCTCTCTCTATCAGTAAATCACCATCTTGACAGCTCTATCTGTACTCACCCCCACCAGTCACACACACACACACACACACACACACACACACAGTTCATCAATGTGTCCTTGTCCTCGTTGTCCTGCGGTTTGATGCTATCACTCTGTCTGCTCTCCCTCTGTCTCTACTCTCTCCTCCGTTGTTTCTTTCATATTTCATCCGTAACATCAAACTGGTCTAAAATTTCAGATTTTTTAAACAAAAATGCTTTATTCTACTGGTCCGTAATGATTTCATCATAACTTTTAGGACATTTTCTTGAAAGGACGAAGCGTTTTCGTGGTGATTTTTTGGGGGCAAATATCTACATGCCGTGTTCAAGTGCGCCTCTAAATAATTCATTCAACTCAGCCGGTGTTATAGTCGGCGCGCAGCAGGGAAGCTGAGCAGGCAGAACTGTGAAATTTGTCCTCAACAAAATTCAACATACAGATACTTGCCAAAACAAACAAATGATAACATTATATTTTCTCGTTTATTTCTATTTCCCCTTTATAAATGAGAAGTTTAAAAATGTAGTACCAATAGTTCTCTTTCAAGAAATGTCCTTGGAAATAATTCAGAAATGAAAGGCCTTAATTAAAATAACAAATTAATTTACCTAAATTAAAGCATTGCCCAGATTTCAACAATAAATTCTGAGCAGAAAATTGGGAACGTTGGATGAATGGCTAAAAGCACTTTGTTGCACGTTTCATTAAGGAGCAGAACGTCTTCCTTGATTACTTAATTTACTGCACCAGTTTTAAATTCAGCCATTTGTGAAGCACAGAGGTGAATCATTCTGTGGTCTTCTCAGGATTTACTGGTTCGATCAGTCTTCTACGGTAGTAAAATGATATATCACTCAGATTTGGAGGCAAAACATTCTGTCAACTAGACACTTAGAAAGTAATGAGCCAGTTCCACTACTTCTAATTTATAGAGCCCCAAATTACACATTTCCCTCAGAGGGCATAATACGACATCTTCTGTCCCCTCTCAGCACCCTCTCATCGGACATGGAAAGTTGAATTCAATATTGGAAGACAAAATTATTATTTCTTTAATTAAAATCATAATCAGCAGATTGATCAACAATGACAATAATCCTGAGCTGAAAATCTCAAATATACAGCAACCAACAGACCAGAATCAAACCCAGAGATAGTGCTTGCTGTTTATTCGTCTTCAAACCAAAGCATCCATCCATCCATTTATTTTATTTATTTTTTTTTGGGGGGGGGGGGGGGGATACCAGCTGACATTTCGCGACGGCAGGGTACACCTGGAAAGGTCGCCAGTTCATCACAGCCAAACCGAAACAGACCCATGGAAAACCTTCCCAAACCTGACATCCATGAATACATTTTCTAAACGACAGGACCAGAAAACTACACAAACGATGACCCTCTTTCTCCCTATAGTCAGTTATGGACACGTTGTGTCTGACTCTCTGCTCATTACATGGAATTTTCTTTTCAAAATAAATGTACAAGGTAGGTTTACGTACACAACAACTGGTTAAGGTTTTGGAAAAGACCATTCTTTGCCATGTAAAATAAGTAAATTTGCTAAGTAACTTACATATGTGGCATTAGTAGTATGTAAGAAAAGTAAGGTCAATTAAGTCAATGTTGACTTAGTTTCACGCAGAACTCAAACAGCGGTCTCCTGGGTGAAAGTCCTGTGTTTGTTTCACCCACCCAGTCGATCTCCTCTGTAAGTAGATTTTTTTTAAACATTTCGTTGCTGACTGTCTCACTATGAAACAGAGTGGTGTGTCTCATACAGATTTTAGTATCAGACGCCAAGGGCCACAGACCAAGCTCCGGTATTTGACTACTCACTGCTGAAGGAACAACACTTGGCAGCAACATGGCGCCCCAAAGCCAGACCAAAAAGAGCAACAATCCTCGTCCAAAGAACTAATGTCAATTCAACGGGACCCTAAAAGACCCAAATACACTGAATTTTGGTCCTGGTATGACTCCAGTCCAGGGTCAGGTCTACAGCAGGCTGGGGTTAGGTGGGGTGGGTGGCTTTACTCAGACCACGAGTGAGTGGAGCCCACACAGACAGAGCAGCTCCCTTTATAATAGAGGTGGAGACGTAGAAGGATATAGAGCCGTCCAGGAGTTTAACTGATAAGATGAGAGTCAGTGACAGTGAGGTGGACGACAGCCAAGACCATTTGAACACACACACACACACAAACACTCTCTCTCCCTCTCTCTCTCTCACACAGTGGCTGACACCATGGGTGAGTGTCTGAAAAGCAGACTGCATTAAGACTTTGGACAGCGTCCAACAACTGTGTGTGTGTGTGTGTGTGTGAGAGAGAGAGAGAGAGAGAGAGAGAGAGAGAGAGAGAGAGAGAGAGAGAGAGAGAGTTTAAAGTCTGCTGCCTGCCAACAGAGAATCATCTTGGCTGAAAGGAGCAAACAGAGAAGGAACAGTCCAATCTGTCTCAGAGACGCCGTGAAAACTAACTAATCAAATACCAAATATTTATGGGGTCAGTTCAGTCTCATTAATAATGAATGCACAGAGAAGGATTCACTATTGTATTTTGTGATTTATATATAAATGACTCTCTTCTCACAAATACATTTCGTTTTAAATAAATGTAATATAAATCCATAAATATGTGAATTAAAAAAATATTTGCAATTTTCATCAAAAATGTATTTGTATGTTGTTACATTTATATACAAACTGTTAAACTTGAATTTACAAGACGCTTTTCATTTGTGAACTTGTTTGCATTTGTTCGTGAACTGGTCTGTATTTATTTGTGGATTTTTGAGACTCTCCTGACGTGGCTGGATTCACAAATGCATTTTTTTCAACAAGGAACTCTCTGTAGCCAATCAGATGCCTCCCTCATTTTCAGCCAATCACATCACTGCATTCCCACGAGGGGTACCTCACCATGGCCAGAGCACAGCTTTTTCTCAATGCTTTCTAACACGCTGGGGAGTCCTGACTCTGAAGTACTACTACAGTCGCAGAACACAGTCGGTAATGTTGTGAATTAAAAAAACATAGCTTGGGTTTAGGCGATAAAACCACGTAGCTAGATTTAGGAAAAATATTGTGGTTTTGGGTCAAACGTGAATGTGAAAGTACGTAAGGGACACGCTGTGAGCACAACAAGCAGCTTGTGACCTCCGTCACACAAACAGCTGTTTCTAAAGTGGAAGTCAATCGTAACGTTGGGAACACAAATGACACACTGTCGCACAAGATACGCACGCTGGTCTCCTGTCCTGTGTTTGTTTGAAGCGTCCGCCACCAAAGCCCCAACACTCCCAGAGCATTTCCTCACAGCGAGCCCTGACCACATAACGACGACAGAGTCCGGACCAGGACCTGGACCAGGACCACTCTGTAAAGCTAACACAAACTGACGAGCCCCACTAGAGATGCTTGCAGCCGGAGATTGGCCCGGAGAGGCCGGCCAGCCCACCCGTTACGAAATGTGGAAATATGTTCAGCTCATTATAAAACTGTGGCAGAACAAAATAGACTTTGGGGTCCAAATTAGTCAAAGTAGTTAATGGGATACTAATCCAGTTGTAGTTTCACTTTCACCTTTTCAGCTTTTGCTCCGAAATATTGGAAGAACCCCATAGAACCTGTTCCATGATCGATAAAGAAAACAATGGCTTTTACCTGCAAGTGAGTAAAACCATAGTGAAATCTGATCTCTTATGATCCGCTCCAACAAAAACCTACAGGAAGCAAAGAATCCAAATGTGTAATGAAGTGAAGTTCACTGTAAAGACTCTGGAGTGGAAACACATTAACGGCCGAGCCGTAGAAATGGCCTTCCATGACACTCCGACATCCAGACGGTGGATGTTGGACAAAAGTGGCTCGATAATTTTGTTTTCTTCCCAAAAGGCCAGTGCCATAATCAATTTAGTATGCTTTGAGTCTAAATGCCCTTCACCTCAGCAACTACCTTCATCTGTCAGAGGGGTCGATAGCTCAACATTTCTGCTTTCACTGTCAGTGAAAATGCATGCAGTTGAACTCACCACAGTAATGACCACGTTGCTGGTCTCGTCTACAAAACATAGTGTATGTAATAATATGATATCAGCAATGTTTAATGTAACAAAGTGCAATACTTTCTTACTGTCTTTAATTCGAATGTTCAGGAATCTGTACTTTACTTGAGTATTTATTTTTCTGACTCTTAACTTTTTTTCTTTGACTCCCTACATTTTATCCATCATTTCTTTTCTCATTAATATGACGTGAGATTCATTTAGCCTTGTATGTTGAGTACATTTCAGAGCCTGTACTTTTTCTTAAAGAAGTTAAATCAGTACTTTTTCCAGAGTCTTTTTGAACACAAGTATCTGTACTTCTACTTTTTCCAGTCTTTTTAAACACAGGTATCTGTACTTCTACTTGAGAACAGAATGTCTATAGAACGACTATGTCACGTCCTTCCTGTGTTCCCCATAGGACCTTATTTTGGAAAGAATACGTACGGTAGTTGATGCGAGGGACAATTATAATTTTTTGGTCATTGTAAAAGATAAAAAGTCAATGACTCTATTACGGCTCTGTAGGATTTTAGCATCGATATCATGAAGAGCCTTGATCTGTCCGATTGATTTTCTAATTATATAAAATTATATTTTTTTCGATGTTATCTGTTTCATATATATTTTCCACCTACTCCAGCTCTCTCCTGCTGGATTTCACTGTGGGGGTTGTGGGTTTGGTCCAAAATCTTGAAGCAGCTCCACCTTAACAGTTTCTATCAGTTACATGCATAGTGTGTGTAAAGGTCCCATCTGCATGGAGACACCAGCTGGACAACCCCGGAGTTTAGCATCCAGCCTTCATTAACAGGTCTCACCTGTGGTCCGCCCTCTGCCTCTCACTGAACTATAGCTCTGATAATCCCGTTGACAAGCTCACAGCTGAGCTCACTCACAGGAACCAATCAGAGGGGCCGGTGTGTCCTTCCATCCATCACGGACACAGAAGCCGTGGCAGTGGTGGTCGCTCGGAGCCGACCAGCACTTAACATTTGTCACGGCGATCAAACACATATCTGTGTTCTCCTGGATAGGAACATGATGTCGCCGTGGTTACAGAGTTGGTTGTTACACATTACAGTAATCTATTACTTTTGAACGGCAACAAAGTAATAAGACATGTTACCAATATGATTGTGGTAATATTTATAATTGCCACCTAAAAAAATTGGTTTCTGTTAATCTGAATGTACTGCTCAGAGACCCCCCCCCCCCCCCCACACACACACTCACACACACACTCTCTCTCTTTCTCTCTGGTATTAACACCAATTGGTCTTAATTAACAAAGTCTCATTCAGCCTGCTGTGTTTCCTGCAAATTAGTGTGTGTAGCGTGTGTGTGTGTGTGTGTGTGTGTGTGTGTGTGTGTGTGTGTGTCACCTCCATCAATCGCAGCCTGTTTGTTTTTTAGTGTGTAAATTAAATTAATGACAGCAGATGTTCTGATAATAAAGATCTTTTACATTTGTTATTTCTGCAGCTCCACGTTTGGGACACTTGACAGCGCTGGTGAGTAGAAACTGCTGCTGTTTAATACATTCGTTATTTTAATTATTGTTAAAACATGAAATCAACTTCTTACACCTGTGTAGTTTTATTGATAACTGTATACAATATTTGTTTGCGTCATTTCTTTGTCACATTTTAATTTGAACGTGTCATCATTTGATTTGACTGTTGTTTTAAAACAGGTTATGAGAAGAAAACATAGTTGAGACAAAGAAAATGGATGAAGACTGAATGGGAGAAGAATGGGATTCATTTCACACACACACACACACACACACACACACACACACGCACACACACACACACACACACACACACACACACACACACACACACACACACACACACACACACTCATATTTGTCTCAGGGGATGGAGTGTCACTGTCTCTCAACGCGTTTTGACAGGGACCAAATGGCAAACACAATGTGTTTAGTTGTGTGTAGATGTGAGTGTGTGTGTAGATGTGTGTGTGTGTGGGTGTGTGTGTGTGTGTCTGTTTGCAGGTTAAAACCCCAATAAGCGTTGGGTCGGCAAGTTGTTAACAGAGACCTTTCCTGCTGTCAGACACAATTACCAACCGGTCAACAGCAGACCAATTATACAGACGCACACAAACACACACACACACACACACACACACACACACACACACACACACACACACACACACACTATGTGAATGACAACAACAGGGTAGCTTACTGTCAAAGAGGCGAGGAGGGAGTAGCTGTCAAAACACACACACACACACACATGCAGAAATTCCCGAGTGACGATTTTAAAGTGGCTTTGTGTCAAAGCGAAATGGGAATAGCTGTCATACATGTCACTATAACACACACACACACACACACACACTGTAGTGATACCTCAGGTCGACATTGTGTCCATTCCCAGTGCACTGTCACTTTAAATATTAACCATCGCATTCATTATGAATGCGTTCATGAATGCATGATACCCTGATGCAAAGTTGAGAAAAACGGGGTCAACACTTCGTGTCGGATATGAAATACAAAATCATGATGTTCCTTAGTTCTGGTCTAATTGTTTTTAATGGTCATTACAGTGATGAGAGTTAAAGGCAGTGACCCAAATCACAATAAACCGCATTTTCTCATTTATCAGCTAGAAGAGGAAATTTAGTGCTTAAATGAGCGTTCCTGGACATTTTTTTTACAGCCATTTCACATTTCATAGGTTGCTCAACCATTTTGAAGAGTTTGGTAAATCACAACAGTTGCAGCTAACCAGCAAGACTACACAGAGTCTGAACAGTGAACAACAGTCCAGCCCTGAAGCTAAGCCATTTAGGACATGACATCATAAATCATAGCATACTTACATTGTACACCCTTGGAATCATTGTTTTGTTTGGGTAGATTCATGCACAAAGCTATTGTGAAATATTTTTTTGATTCTGTGGAATCTTATTCACAAATAACACCAGGTTCAAACAGCATAGCTCCTTAAAAGCTGAACCCACTTTATACATACACACCATCTAACCCAAAGTCTATGTGTAGCTTACGGGGCATACATTGTATACAGGATAAGCAGTAGACAATGGATGGATGGATATGTGTGTACAGTTACAGACGTAAGCCGCTGAGCGACTGTGACAAGGCTGATAATCATCCATAATCAATACAAGCTGGCCGATCAGTCGCCGTGTAATGTGATCATTGACAGAGCAACAGTATGCAGAGACAGATTTGGTGCGTTAACAGCGGGATAATATCAGAGAAAAAATCTGCGGAGTGGAGTGAAAAAAAAAGGTGTCAGAGCAATTCTATTGGTCTTTGATCACAGATTCACTTCCTGAAAACCCCGAGAGTCGAGATATAAAACACGGCAGCTAAGAGCTGCAGGATGAAAGGACAGATCAGGATGAAAAGGAATATCAGCTGGTTGGGGGGGGGGGGGGGGGGATAGTCTGGGTTTTTGTTTAAAAGCCACTAATTCTCTCCTTCTCCCCCAGTCTTCACATGTCCTTTAATCTTCCCTCCTTTCCTCTTCCATCGTCTTCGTTTTTCCTGTTTTTTTGTTTCGTTGCATTCAGACTTAATTTTTTAGTCTTATGCTCAAACTCATGCTTTCCCTCATCAGTAATGATAAAGCAGGACTTTAGAGATTGGTTTCCGATATATTAAAAATAAATAAAATAAATAGCACCTTGAAGTGCAAATGTGTTTTACTTTTTCTTTTTAGAGAAGAAAATATGATTATATTAAAGTGTTTGGAAGTGATTTGTACAACTAAACCCACCAGTGTGTTTCTCCCATAGCTGAGGCTGAGTTCCCGTAGTAACGGTTGGTCTGAGCAAACTGAGCAGAAAGAAACAGAAATTGGGTCCATGTTGTTAGGAAAATCTCTTTCAGCTGGAAGCCATTTCCAGAGGTGGGAGGTCGGCGGTGTGCAGCTCAGTCTGACAGTCCACCAATCTGCCTCCAACCCAATGCTGCCACAAACCTCGAGAGTCTGGTGAAAAGGTCAGTGTAGCATGAATGCAGGACCTAGAACTACAATGACTAGAAGTGCTACAACAACTACACAGCCTGGAGAACGCCACAGCCGAGGGCTACAGCAATAAAACCTCAGATCTAAAACGACTACAGGATGTAGAGCCGAGATGGTTCGAGGGCAGAGAGCTTTGAACGGCTTCTAGTGAGGATGACTACAGGGAGTGAGAATGAAACGGTCTGGAGCTACAAAGACAAGGCGACAAGTGGACAAAGGTGACGTCACCCATTGGTTTGTGAACTACGGTTTTGAAGACTTGAGTTCTTTATTTTTTGCAACCAATGAAGGTAGTGACCATATTTGTACTGTGGAGGAGTGACGGTTGGATCTGATGAACACAAACTGCAGAGCGGCAACCTTACTGGATCTGGTAAGAAGCTGCTAACAACGTTAGCTTCATAATTCAACTTTACAGCTCAGTGTTAAAGTCATCTTAGTAGCTAACTGCTTTGGTAGCGATAGTAGCGATGGTAGTGAAGCGGTCAATCACAAGGTAGCCCCGCCCTAAAGCATCCCCTGCTTTCTGGTCTGTTGGACTCTAAATGGACCATAAAGTACTAAATGAACATCATGCTGGATTGTAGAAGACTTGAAACTAAAGATTGAGACCATAAACTCATGTTTACAATGTTTACTGAGATAATACATCAAGAGAGAAGTAGGACCATTTTCTCATAGACATCCATGCAATTGAATCGCCTTCTGATGACCCCTAGAAGGAATGCAAGTTTGAGGTACTTCAACATTGGGGGGTTATACTTTAATAGGAATATTTTATTTAAAAGACAGTGTATTACGTGGAAGATAATGTGCAGTCAGATAGACCATAAAGCAGGGTATGAATTTTTGGCGTAGCTACCATGTGATTGACAGGCCGCTACTACCCCAGCCTAGCTAGCATCGCTACCACGCTACCAATCAGCTGCTAAGATGACTTTAACACTAAGCTTTAAAGTTGACGTAGAATTATGAAGCTAACTTTGTTGACATCTTCACACCTGAATATCTCAATACTCCCTCACAAAGAAGGGGCCCCCCCTACAACTCAACAAAAGCATGTCTGTTTACTGGCTCCACAAATAATGGGACCAGATCCCCATGGTGATCAAGACAGCCGAAACATCAACACATTAGACTGAAAACTCCTCTTTTCAGACTGCACCTTGGCCCATGAAAAAATAAAAATATGTTTTTTTCTCAATTTAATTTTGTCCCGACATGTTTGATGCTTTATAGTTGATGTGCTCGCATTTCTGTTGTATCAACAAGGTTGAACGCACTTATTGTACGTCGCTTTGGATCAATGCGTCGGCCAAATCAATGCAATGTAATACTGAAGCTTCTCCATCATCTGGTTGACCTTCCGCTCCCTCCACCTTCTCCTCCCTGCTTTCCTTCCTCACTCTCCTCCTTGACTTACACCTCTCCCTCGCCCATTCCTCACTCCAATCAGTTGGTTCTGTCTTTCACTCTCTCTCTTTCCTCTTTTCTTCCAGTCCCCTCTCACCCAATGTACAGCTAAACCCCCTATTACCTCACAGCGCTGGCCTTCGGCATCACATGACCAACTACAGGATCAATACTATTGATCAGTTATCCCAGTCTCCTTCTAACCAGCGTTGGTTGGCTATGTGTGTGGGTGTGTGTGTGTGTGGGTCAGTTTACATGTGTGTAAAGTGCTATCCGTGTTTGTTTGCATATTGATTTCACCCAGTTCACTGTTTGCATGCATTGACCTGTTTGGATTTAATGAGAATTAATGTAAAATGTTGAGGTTTGACCTTATTTGCAAACACACCCACCCACCCCCCCACACACACACACACACACAGTGCATTGTAAATGAGCGCTTGTTGTCTAGCTTTCTTGCATAAATGAATTATGTAAATTCATCTCTCTCTGCAAAGCTTACACGTCACTGCTTTTGAGTGTGTTTACCCTCTAAATAGAAGCCCATAGAGCACTTCACACTGAGCACATTAACTGTGACTGAGATTGTCAGTCAGCCGCTTGTTTAATCAGAGCAATGTGTTCAAATGTGTGTCATCGAGGGCCACCGTGGCACTCAGGGTTCCGGCGGCATAAATCAGGTGTCAGGTGACAAGCATTTCCACACTTGTTTGGACATGAAGCTTCTGCTAAATAATACATTCAGTTTCAGCTCATTTGTTTTGCCAAAAATGGTTTGAAACAAAGATAATTGCTGCTGGAATGTTTTGTCAATTTGTCTTCCAATCCAGGAAGTACGACACGCCAGGGTGTCTGATTGGACGTAATGAAGTTCAGTGCTGTGATTGTTTCTCTTTTTTCAAGCATTCTGCTGAAGATGTCCAGTAACAGTAGCAGGAGTGTGCAAGCTCCTGTAGTCTTGGGGCAACAAGACAACTTGGTTTGGTTTTGGTTTAAATAAATATTTTTTTTTATGTAAAATGATTACAGTTACACTTACATGGACTTTTGGTTTCACAAGGGACACAAACAGCGGCCTCCCGAGTGAAAGTCCTAACAATCCTCCTCCTCTTAACGAATCTAATCTAGGAATCTAAAAAATGAAGGCAATGCTGAAGTGCC
This sequence comes from Eutrigla gurnardus, assembly GCF_963514095.1. NCBI lineage: Eukaryota > Metazoa > Chordata > Actinopteri > Perciformes > Triglidae > Eutrigla > Eutrigla gurnardus. The sequence continues at coordinate 4,324,262 of NC_139930.1, read as the reverse complement.
TTAAACTTGCATTCTCTCTACTGGCCATCAGGGGGTGACTCCTCTAGTTACAAAAAGGAGTCTGAATTGCATGGAAGTGCAATTAGATATAGGTGTCGTCCCCTGAAATCTGATCATCTGTCTATTTCTGTTCATCCAGCAGCTGACAAAGAGCATCCTATATAAAAGCAAGTCGACATGAGGGCAACAATTCAGAGGTCTGAAACCAGGCTTGGAATTTCTTTTCACTAGAGTATGTAATGACATCATCATGACTCCACCAACACAAACGCACATGGATGCAATTCACATCAAACATCCAACAACAATGGTAGTCCTTCACTCAGAGGTCATGCATGACTTAGAAGTTAAAGAGCTGGGGTGCTGTTCGCCACCTGTGTTCATGTGTCTGCATGTGAAGCGTCTGTGCTGGATAAGCGTGTGTTTTACCTGTGTGTGGATGTATTTGCAGATGTGTGTAGAAATGCTCTGCAGGCTCATGTCCTCGACTAACAGGTGTGTCTGATTGAACCTGGTCGGATCGTTAGAAGGCTTTTGTTTTCTGCTGAGCAGCAGTCAGTTAATCATGCCATTGCTCTTTGTGCAGGAGACTGTGCTTGGATAAAAGAATAGCTGCCTGCCGCTGAAGGTGTTTTCTGCTCTTTGTGTTGGAATAAAGACGGGCTGAAAGGCTCGACTCAGTCTGAGCAATGAGGTGTGTGTTTTGTGGGTTTCTTCCATTTATTTCTGGGGTTTCTATTTAAATACACTGACAGTTAACTTTATTATGTGGTTACAAAGGTTGGAGGTAAATTTGACTTGGACGCCACTAAACTACAATCATGGGAATTCTTAACTTTTCTTGAACTGAAGACAGAACCAGGCCTTTATTCCTAATGTTAAATAAAAGGACTTCCCTGTGTTTTAATAAGAAGCTCCCTGCTTTCTGTGGATGCACTTCCATGTTTACCTGCCATCGAGGGATAAACATGGAACAAGAAGTGGATGTAGTTCCTGTGACGTCACCTAGTAGTTTGTGGACTCCATTTCGGACGTCGCCATCTTAGCAACTAGGTAAAGGAAGTGACCATATTTGGACTGTGGAGGAGCGAGTGTCAAGCTGCTAATAAAGTTAGCTTCCAAAATTCAAGGTAAACTTTACATCCAACATGTGACGGTAGTCCCGCCCTAAAACATCCCCTGCTTTATGGTCTATTTGCCACTTAATGGACCATAATTGACGTGAACAGAAATGAACATCATGCTGTATTGAGGAAGACTTGAAACTAGTGAATGAGACCATAACTCAGTTAATTTGTTGTGATTTAAGTTCACCTGATGAGCAGTGACGCCGTATATATATATCAAAGGTTTTTATTGTGAAAGGTAAGAATGAACGGAGCTGTATACGCTGCCACTGTCAATGTGTGGGCAATAATCATATATTCCCAAATTAAATGAATAAATAAATACAAAGTATACTGTGGCTATTTGTGTTGTGATGCTCTACGCACATTGAATACATTATTTCAATTGATTTGTTCAATCACGTTGCGCTCTCCTCTTGTTCTTCAGCGCAATGCATGATGGTATATAATGCTTGGTTAAAGACCATCAGTTGCACACTACTTTTCGAGATGAATTGTGGGAAACTGAGTTTATATAGGGTGTAATAACTAGATATTCAGACAGCACTACAACATGGTGAACTCACTATAAAATGGGTAGTGAGTGATTTTCAGACTCACTGCCAGTATCATCTTAGTATTTTTCCACAGAACTAATTCCTTCAGTACAGTCATCTCATAATTACCTTCTCTTCTCTAAAACAAAAAGTGTTGTCATTTAGTCCAAATCAACTGTAATTTCTGCTTCCCGAGGATGTGCACAAATGTTCCTTCTTATTATACAGGCAAGACAACAATATCTCAAGCCCAATTTGGCTCTTTGAATAAATAGTGTTAGTCTGTTAGTTTTCACCTTCCAGCCAGACTCAACACTCTTTCTACGCTTCGGAACTACACTGTGTGCAGCTTTCCAATTTTAAATAGATTGAAAAATACAAGGAATGAATTAAAAGAATACATTGATATTTCCAAAATTACATACAGTATAATCGCACTAAGAAGTCAGTCAAGGAACAGAGTAATTGAAATCTGAAAAATATGAGATTACATTTTATGGGATTTTTTATTTATTTGATTTGATGTATTAGTTTCAGGAGGACAATTACTGCAGATACTAGCGCATAGGACTATACGGTAGCCTATATTCTCCGAAATACTCAAATGACAACAAAAAAAGAAACGGCTGACAAGGTGTCAATGCAGAAGTACAGAAAGACGTAAAAACGACTTCAAAAGTATTTTAATCTGAAAACAGCTGAAGACGGACGTCTGGCTAGTTGGCTAGTTAGCTCGTTAGCTTGTTACCTAGTCCTCCTCTGGATGAGGTGGAGCGACAGTTAGACCCAGCACTACTGCTGTTCTCCAGCCTGCTGCTCAGCTCATTGTCTCTAATCAGTGTGGCATTAAAGAATGACTTAGCAAACTAACTTACTAGCCAGCTCTCCACCAGTAAGCTAGCTAGCTTGCCAATGCCACTGCTTTTATGTTGAAATGTGTTGCAGGAAATGAGCCAACGTTATAAGAGTGTGTGGTTGAAGCATTAAGTTCTGTCTCTCTATGTTTCACTTTATACGTAAGTGGCCCACTACAGCAATCGCTATGACAATGGGAAACATAAAAATGGCCGCCGCTCCGACCATCCGGCTACGTTGATTTGAATGATTTGAATTGTCTACGCCAATTTCTATGGCGTAAAAGCTATGCGTCGGTGGGAAGCGTAGTTTGTCAGTTCACAGCAGTACTTTCAGTAAATTCAACAGCCATAATTTATGTGAGCTGGGTAACAGTGACCAACACCAGAATGATGTTTCACAAAGGTCGTTGTTTAATGTTTTATTCAGCCATAAACAACCAAATCTTGCGTTTAGGCTAATTTTTGGGACAAAGAGGACACGATTCATGATTCGAGATAACGCATAATTCAGGATGTTTTTAGGACTTCACCTTAATGATACCACATTTTCCTATCAACCATCGGGGGCTGCCACAGAGACATCTCTGTGTCCTTCTCAGATTGCATCTGTTTTACCAATTCCCTGGATCAATTCTTCCTTCAGTGTGTTTCTGTCTCTGGGGGAACGTCTGCTGTCATCCTCCTGATCTAGAAGTATAAACACCGAGACCCTCTGATACGGGGGGGGGGGGGGTATGTGCAGACAGACGAGGATTTCTATCGACTGACACCTTATCACATTTCCTGTCAAATCTTGACAAATACTGTCAGACTGTGTGTGGGTGTGTGTGTGTGTGTGTGTGTGTGTGTGTGTGTGTGTGTGTGTGTGTGTGTGTGTGTGTGTGTGTGTGTGTGTGTGTGTGTGTGTGTGTGTGTGTGACTACTGGCCCAGAGACCAGATCCGACAAAAGCAATGGATTTTAGGCACTTCGTTTTTTTGGCAAGTTTTCAAATCTCTGAGTTTGTGTTTTACTGCACTACAATGCCCCATAAAGACTCTGGCCTGAAGGACATTGATTATTAATAAAACAGAATATTTATCCGTGGAGCTTTTCATTAATGGGAGTGTACCGTTTTATTTCCTTTTTCACTATTTGTAGTTATTTGATTTTGTATTTGATTTCATTGCCATCTTGAAATGTCCAAGCATGTAAAACACGTTGATCTGCAAAGTGCTGTCTGAATAAAGATGACTACAGCTGATGTTGTTTTTAAAGATAGAATTCGAGCAGCATCATGAGAAATGGAAATGTTTTTTGGAGCCTGACACACGCTAAGATTTAAAGTCAGGAGTCAATAAAGCACAATATTATCACCATCAGTACTACTGAGTATTGTACATTATTATACGGAAGAGGATTCAGGCAAAATGTGAAGAACTCAAGATAGTTTAGAGTCAGAAGTGTGAGTTGAATCTCAGAATTGTGCAAATTGAGTGAGATTACATTTAGAATTCTAAAATGGTCCATTCCAGACTTGTGAGTTTAATTCTAAATGTCATCTCAAAAAAGAAACTGAGAATTGAGTGGGCGACTCATTTTAGAATCCTGAATTTAAAGTGCTTTTTTTATGAGTTCATCGTCAGAATGCTGTAAATAAAGTCAGATTAAAGTTCTGAGTTTGATCTTAAAAAGAATCTCTCAGAATTCTTTGTTTAATCCCAGAAAAATTGATTTTATCATCGTTTTTCACGTGGCCTGTAAACCCTCTGCACTGGTATTACGTTTCTCAGTAGGTTTTTCTGTTTTTCATCATCACTATTGTTAGTTTTTTTTTTTGTGTGGTTGCCGTGCCGACCGGTCCTTGGTCGAGTGTTGACGAGGTTGAGTGTTGACGAGAGCGAGAGACGAGGGAGCGAAGGCCTCCCAGGTTGTTACCGTTTTAATGAGTCGGCACTCGCTAACTGCGTCATTTGCTCAGGCCTCCACTCCGTAAGTGTCCCATCGCATTCTGCTCCCGAGTCTCTTGGTGCGTCTTCACAGAACAGAGTCAGTGTGATGCAACGCGATCAGCTGATGAGTTTGTAATGTTTATTCTTTATCAGATTGTTTATTTGACTGTCAACGAGGGCTTCTGTTGCCCGTGACAGACGCTGAAGACTCATCAGCGCTCAGACACATCTGCTGCTGGGGGGAACAACAACGCCTTCCACCGGTCTGTGTGTGTGTGTGTGTGTGTGTGTGTGTGTGACATATTGGCTGACCGCAGCTCCGTCTCGAGGGACGGCAGTTGGAAAGCCTGTGGCTTCTGTCTTGATTGGTCACGGATGTCACACACACACACACACACACACACACACACACACACACGGTGTAAGCCTGACAGATTGGTAGTTTATGGGTGTTAACAGACAGAGGGAGCCTCTTTCTTCACCATCATCAGTCATCGCTGCAGACCCTCCTCCTCCTCACACACACACAGACACACACACACACACAGAATAGCCCTGCATGTGCTTGTTGTTTATTAAAGCAGGAAACAAACAGGGATCTACCGGGCGGCTGCAGGTCAACAGTGTGACCCCCACAAACAAAGCCCGTGTGTGTGTGTGTGTAAAAAAGCACATTTAAGGGGTGCAATTGGAGGTCAAAGGTCAACAGCGTGTTGACCTGGAGGGAAGAAGGAGGTTACCAGCCGGACAAAAACCCCCAGAGAGGAGTGGTAGAGCCGAATCTGGAGGGTAGCAGACGCTGCTAACGAGAAATTGAACATGTTAATGACAGAAAATCAGACGTGAGACCATCCAGCCTGATCCATTGTTCTCCCATACGTTCAGGCTCCGCCCACTAGAGTAACACCAATGAAAACGTTTGAATCCAGCCATGGAACATAACCTGACACGTACTATTGTGTGTGCTATACTCCTAATGAATAGAATAGAAGATTAAACAACAAACACTAGAATTATTTTAAGTTCAATTTAATTAATAATAATAATTTCAAAAAAGCATTTCTCATCAGGCCACAGATTGTTGCAGGTGAAAGTCAGCAGCTTGGCAGACTGAGGCCAGTTCAGCTGTTACAATGACCGGAGCATTGTAGATGTGGATATAAAGTTTGTAACGATCAGAGCAGAGTGTTGCTGGATACTGGACAAGCTGTTTGGCATCTCCTAGACCGCCTCATGCTCTCTGCTGGTCTCCGTGGTATCTGGTCTCACAATGGGCCCAGTAGACCCATTAGTAGAATCCATCCATCCCATCTCTTTTTCTCTCGTTACTCCAAGTATATTTTGCAATGTTTTTTAACCTGTCCGAGAGAACATTCGGAATCAATTACCTAGTGGACTAGTGGAGTCCTCCGCTTTCTGGGCTGGACCCATGGGGTGGACCCAGGCGGTGTGTGCGGCCCCCCGAGGTGCTGCTGTAATCTGCTCACCCAGGCCTGGATCCCCATAGAGGCAATGAACTGCACCCATCACCCAACTGACAAGCTTCCAGTGACACACGAAGCTAAGGCTGTGCAACTAATACCATTTAAATTATGATTTTGGCTCCCAACCATTATCGATATAAAAAAAACAACATAAAACCATGACCAGCCGCATTCCTTTTCTCAACAACTCTTGTTTTGTGTTGTGTCATAAATCAAGGATTTTCGCCCCAGCATGAGAGGATCCCGTCGTGGGGTCCTTCAGCAGTGCACTGACCGGTTCTAGGTCAGCTTGAATGGGAATGGGTTGAAGGTGGTGCCTGAGAGCACCCAACCCACTAGGTGCTCGCCGTGGCCTCAATATCTTCAAATGTGTCATCACCATTCATATCTATGCATCCAACTGATTATTGTTGACTCGAGCCAAAATTCTTCATAGATCTAGCAATGTTCCCAAAGCCAATGAGTCATCGTGTTAAATAATTATGATCTCAATGATGACCTAAATAGTCAGGATTATGTTTTTTTCCCATAATGGAGCAGCCCTAAATAACATATTAGGTTCATTCCAGAACCTGCACTCATTGCTTTTAAGAAATCTTGTTTTACTGCTTCATTTGTCATTGAACGAATAAAGTCGAGACGAGCAGTTAACTACTGCAGCCGACTCATGTAAATGACATGGCACATTGATGACGGGCCCACCTCGTTCATGATGGACGGATGTATCGTGCATATACTGCATGAAAAACTATATGGATGAATGAACCTTGAATAAAGTTTGACTTATGGACTTATGGTTCTCAAACCTTGAGTTTGGCATTTTGGCGGTCGCCATCTTGGATTTTAGCCATCGCCATCTTGGATTTTTGCAACAAATGAAAGGAAGTGGCCATATTTGGACTGTAGTGGTGTGACGGATGATCTGACAATCCCTTACTGATTTGGCTGGGTAGCCCCCCTCAAGCATCCCCTGCTTTCTGGTCTGTTGGACTCTAAATGGACAATAATGTACTAAATGAACTGAGATCATAAATCATGTGAGAAGTTGGCTCATTTTCTTATTGACGTCAATGTAATCAGAATTCTTTTTACAACCAGATGAGTCTGAATGCAAGTTTAAGGCACTTCATCTTGGCTTCACCCTTTCAGAACCAGAGGTTGCTGCCTGGGTCTACCTTATTCTATATATGTGCTATTGTAAGCAGGGAGTGGCAAGTATCAGTAGTACATTTATTAATGTATGTTTTATTGTTTTTGAAAAACTATTTAACATGGATCATGATGTTTTGCACTAGCATCTCAAATTGTTGATATTTCAGAACTATGTATGACTTTGGATCAGAAACAGACAGCAGTTACTCAGCTGTTCATTTAGAGATGTTGTGAAAGTAGCAACAAACAAAATGAAGCTTCAAAATGAAAATAAAGAAAATGAATGAAACCCTCCACCAAGCAGAAGAGGCATTTAAATCAGCACAATATCAAAGTTTAATAATATGATTATAGTGGCAACATCAGTAAAGCAGCCATAGGCGACCTGCCTTCCACTGTTTAACTTAGCCAATGGCAAACTGGTAATACATATGAATGAGAGTTTTTTGGAAATATTGAAGTGCCCTCTCATCCGCAGGCCATATGACCTCTTTGACAGCCATCGGACGTATGCAGCCTGTTATTTACCGTGGATTTATTTGTTTCCCTTCTCCCTAGAATTTGTCAATTTAAAGTGATTTTGTGAACTTTCATTGTTGAACAATATTATCTGACCTCAGACCTCTCCTCTCTCCTCTACTTCTTCAGGCTCAGGACCGGCTGTCGCAGCAGTGCTTCCATCTGCCCGATGTCCAGTTTAAGGTCCTGAACCAAGGACTGGAACTCTGCAGGTTCTCCTCTCTATTTTAATAATGGAAGAAACCATCCTTTCTAAAACCAGGTCATCATCACTTGATGTTAATTCATTGGTAATTTGCCATGGTACAATGTTTTGCGCGTTCGACGTGAATAGTCAAGCGCGTCAAAATTCGCGTTCGAATTTCCGTGCTGATTTTTTGCATCGCTGTTGGCGTGTAAAAGCCTTAAGCAGGACCATCTCATTACTGCAGCCTCCGCTGGCTGAATCTGAGTCACTCTGAAACAACAAGTCCTTCTTTAACAGCAGAACTGACCACAGAACTGTTTTATTTGCTCATTCAATCATGTGACTTCACATCAGCTGATGCTGAGGCTTCACAGAACTAAACCTGCAGCGAGGTTTGAAATAATTATCTCTCGGTACACACACACACACACACACACACACACACACACACACACACAGAAGCAAACAGACAACCCCCCTTAAGAAACACCCAGAGGTCTGTGTGTTTATATTTAGTGCACATGTTAAGCCACCAAGGATGTGTGTGTGTGTGTGTGTGTGTGTGTGTGTGTGTGTGTGTGTGTGTGTGTGTGTGTGTGTGTGTGTGTGTGTGTGTGTGTGTGTGTTGGGGGTTGGTGGCTGTCAATCAGACTCAGTAGAGCATAAAGATGGAGGTGGGGCGTTGCCGTGGGGACCAAATGAGAGCTTCTCTTGCTGCACGTTTGATTTTTTTTTTTACTTATTATATTTTTTCACTCATAATAATCTTAAGGATTTTGTTTGAATTTATTTTGCCATTATTTTTACATCTTAAATAAACGTATATATATATATATAATATTAAATAAATATATATTATAATAGTAAACCAAATAATACAAGTATCAGTATTAGTATGGCTGTATTAGTTTGAGTAGAGTTGAATTCAAAGAAATATGAAGCTGTAATTCACTATCTCTACTGAACGCACCAATCAGATGTTTTGTTTAGTTTGGACCAGTTTCAATAAATGCAAGTTAACACAGACCAGTGTACTTTGCTCCATCTGTACTTCTGCTTCTTCCTCTTCCCTCCGGCAGACTGAATATTAATACACACACTCTCACACACACCCGGCAGCTTACGTTCAGGGGTCAACACGCCAACGCTGGCCACAGTCCTGCAGGGGATTATGGGTAGGCTGAGCAGTAGCTGTCAGCAATGTGAAGGCCTCACTATCTAACAATCTCACGCTGCAGCTAAATCTCTCTGGAGTTTTTTTTTTATATAAATAAGTGGGATCGTCCTTCCAGCTTTTACTGTCCCTGGAGTGTGTGTGTGTGTGTGTGTGTGTGTGTGTGTGTGTGTGTGTGTGTGTGTGTGTGTCGGCAGCAGAGCATGAACACACACAGCAGAGATCGGTACCTTCTGTTCACTGACCATCTATCTCTGGCTCTTGAAGACAAAAGTTAGAATAACTTGCAACTTAAAATCCGCTAAAACAAGAAACAAAACTAAAGGTTTTACCATCAAAACTTTGAACAAATAATCACTGACTAGAAGGATTCATTAGTCTCATCGACGTGAGGCAAATGAAGCTTAATGGATGTTTATCAGGCTCATGTTTGGACCCTCACAGCCGGTTAAGCTTCGGTAGAATTCAGTCACAGCTTTTAATGGATAAAAAAAAAGTGGAAAATATAAAAAAACATATAAAAGGTGATTAAATGCATGATATTTGTGATTTGTAAACATGTTTTTTTTTAAATAAAGAATATGTATTCATCAGAAGTAACTACTCTTCTGGAACACTGGAAGGGGCGGGGCTTAGCCGCTCCAGTCGGGAGCAAACAAAGGGGGAGTTCCATCAAGGGGCACAACAGCAGTTTTTAATGTGAATATATCGTACACAATGATGTTATTGTTTATTTGTTATTTAAAGGGGAACTTGAGTACTATGGGTCTTCTGCAATGGTGGTGTTTCTGTAGAGAGTGAATGAATGACTCGGGCTACTTCATGTAAGACCGATGTGGGCTCCTTTTGTTAGGGTTGGACCTGGTTAACAGCTGGTTAGCTTTAGGGTCAGTCAACATGGTCTGTTGTGGTACAACCTGATCTCTAAAGGACTATGTGGTCTCCAAAGGCCAGCCATTGAGTTTAGCTATCAGTCTGGCTGATTAATATAGAAAACCCTCGTCTCACCCGCTATGGAAGAGGTGTAAAATCCTTGTCATGTCATTTTGAAGCAATGGAAGAAATCAGACTAATTAGCAGCAACACATGCATACCTGTAGGGAATAGATCTACATACAGGGTATATATGACATAGATATGATATGAAGTGCTGTAAACAACTGCAATTAGAAATACTGTTTTGTTTGTTTAATCTTTTTTGTTCTTAGCAACAAGGTTGTAAAGTATAAAGGTTAGGCATGTATAAGCTAATTAGCTTCAGCCTAAACCTTTTTTTTTCGGTCAACCTGATGTAAATGGTGTTGCATTGGTTGGTACACAGTAAACATGATTGAAATAAATAAATAAATAAAAAGAACACATCTCTGAAATAAATTTGTTTTATTTATTTTTTCATTTTATTATTATTAAAATGTTATATTATTAATATTTTCTCCGCACCTGCAATACTGTGCAGAGGTGTGGGGACACACATATAAAGGCTCCACACAGCCCTTGTTAATTCTCCAAAAAAGAGCTTTGAGAATCTTACACTATGCCAACTACAGGGCACACGCAAATCAACTATTTATCGAATCAAGAATACTCAAACTATATGACTTAATAAACTTAAAAAGCCTCCCTCACAACCTGCAAATACTTTTCCTAGAAAGAGAGGAGAGACACAATCTTAGGGTAACATGATTTTCAGGCAAAGGAAGGTACGAACTACGTTAAAATCCTTTTCCTTATCGGTCACCGGTCGGGTGTTAAACAATTGAATGTGTTAGAAGAAGAACTCAAAAACTCAGCAACACTAAGTGTCTTCAAGAAAAAGTATGTAATTTCAACCGTTGACCTGTACAGATTATTGAATCACAGCTGGCGGAGTGGAAGTTTGGCTGACGGCGCGCAGTGCGTACACGTCACCGAGACCTCACAGGCAGGTTTCCACAGTTCCAGGCACATTTAAATGCAATAAATAATCACAACAAACACTATTTAATGCAACTAATTGAATCAACACGTGAATTTATATCTATATAGATTGTCCCGTCACATCTGACGTCAGATCAAAGGCGGATTGGCACGCGTAACGGAAACTCAGCCTCTCGGACCAAAACATCTCCCTCTCTCTCTCCTGTTTTTTATAATATGGGCATTGTTATTATTATGATACGCACGCACAGCGCGTGATGCGCGTGGTGGGAGCAGCGGCGCTGCTTCTGTCATCGGGTTGTCAAATGACGGAACTTGCACTGAACCTCCCCTAACGCATTAAAGGAGAGGAGAGGAGCTCATTTGATTGGTGAAGATCTGAATCGGCTGTATTAATCCCAGTCCACGCCTCGTCTCCTCCTCGTCTCCCACTCACGCCTTCTTCTCCTCCCTCTTTCCCACTTGCGCGGGTGGGCGAGACGGGAGGTGTGCCTGCTCTAGCCTGCGCAACGAAACTTGCAAAGTCCAGGCGGACACACCCCGTCGGCGTGGCGCATGTGAGCTGAGTGCTGACTGCGCCTGGTCTACGAAACTAGGGCCCCCGGTGTTGTGACGGGATGGGAGCATAACAAATGAACATTCTGTACCCAAACAATAAATTGAACCTGACACACACGTAATCTGTATGCACTGGACTTCAGCTCTCTATACCACCTACTGCTGAAGCAAGTAAAAGAAAATGTTATGTCAAATGAAAAATGCAAAAGATAAGAAAATATTATGATGAAGATTTTAATCTGTGGGTAATGGGGGCGGGACTAGATAAGCCTTGGCTTCTCCCGCTTTCCCTTCTGGCCATGTGTACTGTATTATTGATGTGTGATGATGACGATTTAATTGACATGCCCGAAATAAATCAATAAATAAACTATAGTAACATCTTTGGTGTTACGGGTCAATTTCGACCCATATATATTTTCTTCAAGATAATGGCTAAAAAGTATTTTTTTCAGCAACAGAACTTTAATACAAAGACTCAGCTAAGGGATAAATAAATTATCACAAGTGATATTGTGACCCTGCAGTCCAGTAGTCCTATCAAGGACCACATGTTTTCCTTGGTTTTTCTCAGGGATGCCACTCACAGCTTTGCCTGTCTAAATCTGTAGATACCAGGCATAGCTGGTTTTTGCATCACAGGCTACCCAGATGTTTATGCCATACCTTCCTGGCTTACTGGGTTTGTATTGTCGGAAGGGGCATTTTCCTCGGAAAGGGACAAGACATTCATCCACTGTCACCTCTGGCCCTGGGTTGAAGATCAGTGGAAGGAGCTGCACCCATCTGTCCCAGACATCCCTGATGGGGGCAAGCTTGTCAGATCTGGCTGGTATCTCTGTTGTCAAATCTGAGGACTCTTATCATCTGAAAGGTCTGAAGTGACATTGTCGCACCAATATAATCCAGGTATTCCTCATCTATGTCTTTCCACGTTCCACGTTTCCATGTCGCCATGGACTTTTTTTCCTTCAAGGTTGGTCATAGCAGATGAGTGACAATGGCATAAATAGCTCAAAACATTTCTTGATGTCACTGCCTCTCGTCACAGCAAACCTTGTAATTCCAGGGGTCATTTGGATGACATTTGCAGCAGCTGCCCTGCCATGTACATCATGAGGTACTTAGCTCCAACAGATCTTACCATTTTTGGATTTGAATCTTTCAGTGGTATCACCTTCACCTCCTCATCAGACTCATCAGATGTGTCTGTGTCTTCTGGATGATACTCCACATTGTCTTCCTCCTCAGAAACCTGCACATCCGTATCGCTATGCTGCTCTGTGTCCTCACCCTCATTTTCACCAACATATTATACAGAACTTGTCTCACTGAAAATCTTTTTTTCATTTTTGCATGCTGCAAATTGGAGATTTGCACTCTGCAAGTCACCAATACTGAATTGACCTTGCATATCTGGACATACCCGTCTTTGTTTGTTTTGTTGTACTGGATAACAAGGTAAAATGAGAATCCCCTAAAGCTCACATGATTGGGAGAGGAGCTGGCTGACAGTGCACTTATGATTTGAGCCAGTTTTGGCTCTAATTATTGCTTTATGATCCTTTTTTATAACTGGGTCGAAACCGACCCTAACAACACAAAAGTCATAATTTCCACCAGGGCATTTTATAATTTAGTAATTACATTTTTATTTTTTCTATTTTGTTGAAATAAAGGTTCCTGACAACGTCAAAAAGCCTTGATGCAATAAACACATTTACCGGTATGTGGTTCTTTTATTCATTTAAAACCTAAAACGGGTCGGTGCCGACCCTAACACGAGAGGAAGGCTAGATGGGAGTAATTCCTACACACTGTCTCTTTAAGTACAGTTGGGGCCTTCATATTTAGAAAACTTAAAGTTACTCTTGGATGTTATAGACTGATAGTCAAGTTAAAAGAAAGCAACACTGACTGCTTGTTGATGTGTCGCCATGCAACTCCTGCTTGTTGAGGAAACGTTCCTTATTTCTCGTCTTTTTCTGAATGGTGGAAAAATAGGAAGGTCGATTTATATTCAGACCAATATATAAATGTGTATTAGAAAGCAGCCAGACATTTACAACCAATCAGGATGAGGTGGCAGATTGTGGTGCCTCAGTGCGGTTATAAACGATGACAAAGTGACGAAGAGGGGCCAGTAAATCCACCGTTGGGTAACGACAGAGCTCTGCAGCCCTGAAGGAGGCGCTCCATATATCTGCTGGGTCAGCTCGCCGGGATCCAGCGTGATCCACGTGGACAAGGACGAACAGGACGTGAAGTCACTTGATTTAAATGTCTGCCGGGAGTGTGCGGGAGGTTAAAGGTCTCCGGAGATGGCGGTGATTATAATGTACTCACAACGTCGCACTGTTACTCCTGGTGGTCACGCTGCTGATGAGAATAATGATGAAGGAATGCGACCTCTGGAACAAGGACTCTGTGTTCTGTTCAATGGGAATTCATGGGAATTAGATGAGGGAGGCGGTTAAGAGCAGGGGGGTGGTAGGGGGGGCGGGGAATCAGGTGTGTTCGTTGAACTGAAAGTGTGAAGTCTTGGAATGCAACCAAAGTTTATATGTATCATCCGAGCATTTGAAATGCAGCATCATGTTTAGTTCTACGTTCAGTCTGGTTAGCATTATATCTGTTTCGCATCTACACGTCAGCATTGTCCTCATGTGCATGTTAGCATGCCAATGCATGCGTTTAGCTCAGTTAGGGCTAAACGCATGCAACCGCTATCTGCCCCACCTCAAGGTCTGGTTCACAAAAGATGTCGCACTAAGGGTAGTACATCACAAACAACATGCACAACAGCAATTTGCCCTTTCTTGTGTCTTTCATTTAGCCAGGTAGCACAGAATGAAAGTTGCCTTTATGCCAAGAACACGGCCCCCCCCCCAACAGAGCGGCGGACTGCACGGTGGTTAGTACTGTCGCCTCAGCGAGAGGGTCCTGGGTTTGATTCCCGGTTCGGGTTCCTCCTGTGTGGAGTTTGCATGTTCTCCCCGTGTTAGCGTGGATTCTTCGGGTTCTCCGGCTTCCTCCCACAGTCCAAAGACATGCAGGACGTCTGTCTCTACATGTTCAGCCCTGTGATAGACTGGTTACCTGTCTGTCTCTACATGTTCAGCCCTGTGATAGACTGGTTACCTGTCTGTCTCTACATGTTCAGCCCTGTGATAGACTGGTTACCTGTCTGTCTCTACATGTCTCCCTGTGATAGACTGGTTACCTGTCTGTCTCTACATGTTCAGCCCTGTGATAGACTGGTTACCTGTCTGTCTCTACATGTCTCCCTGTGATAGACTGGTTACCTGTCTGTCTCTACATGTCAGCCCTGTGAAAGACTGGTTACCTGTCTGTCTCTACATGTCTCCCTGTGATAGACTGGTTACCTGTCTGTCTCTACATGTCAGCCCTGTGATAGACTGGTTACCTGTCTGTCTCTACATGTCAGCCCTGTGATAGACTGGTTACCTGTCTGTCTCTACATGTCTCCCTGTGATAGACTGGGATCTGCTCCAGGCCCCCGCGACCCTGAATACAGGATCAGTGGTAGACGATGGATGGATGGATGGATGGAGCGATGGATGGATGACAGAGCGGCTATTTGTGATCTTATGTGGTGGGCGGGTCTGGACCAAAATGCCAGGACCAATTTTTGGTCTCAGTTCATCCCTGGTGCTGACTAACAAGGTGCAGCAGTCTTCCTACCAAACGTCCGCTATGCATATTACCTCATTTGAATCCATGGAGAGAGCACAGAAGCAGCCGGACGCTATGTGTGCTTAGAGGTGCATTTCACCCTTTGTGGGTGCTTTGAGGATCACACGCTTCATTTCCATCTTATTTGTGCAGGTTTAGCAGCCGCACAAGCAGTGCAGTCCTTTTGTGAATTTGCCTCACTGTGTTGTTTATGTTTGGACATGTTTTATGGAAATGTATATCAATATTCTCATCACACTGGGAAGAGAAAGCAAATATACCCACCATGTTTAAATATTAAGGAGAACTACTAGTAGTAGTACTACCTGTTCAGCAGGGGGAATGAAAGAAAGAAAAGCTTTCTAGCATGCTGCATATTTTGTGCCCCCCTCTGAAACAAGCTGCTTGATATATTAAATCCTACATGGCCTCCAGCTGAGAACTCCTCACTGGATGTTTTTATTCTTTTTTCAGGTTAAGTAAACAGATGAAGTTATTTCTTGCTCCCTGCTTCAGTAATACAGAGTCAATTACTTCTGTGTGTGTGTGTGTGTGTGTGTGTGTGTGTGTGATGAATAACAACAGGGTTAATTTGACTTAGAAGTCAGTGTTTCATCCCATTTGTTCCGTGTTACTGTGTGTGTTGATGCTGTCTTACTGTACGCAGTAAATAAAACAGTGTGTGTGTGTGTGTGTGTGTGTGTGTGTGTGTGTGCATGTTTAGGCTGTATGTAGGTCAGAAGCTGCCTGTTTTCCGTTCCTGCAAAGCGAAGCCGTCTGTTTCCTGTGTGTTCAGGTCGCACTCGTTTGTCGGCCCACCAAGAAACAGGCTCATTAGGCTAATTAGTCAGATTAATACAGAGGTGACCTGCATGGCGGAGGGGCCCCCGGGGGCCAAACAGATGGGACGGTTGCACCACCAACCTGTTAGTGCTGAGCTCGCAGTCACTGAGTCAACAGTTCAACTCAAATGCAGAGGCTTCAGCTTCAACATGTACTCGGAGCTAAGATGACCAGTAAAACGGAAACGCTACGACATGGCAAATCGCCACGGCAACACGACTGTGACACTCTGCCGATTGGCACAATGTCAGACCGGATAATGAAGGTGTGGCTTGCATAGGAGAGCGTAGCATCATGGAAAGTGCAGCCCAGGTAGAAGCATCCGGTTCTGAAAGTGAAGTCGACGTAGAAATGCCTTAAACATTTTCTCTAATGGCCATCAGGGGGCGACTCGGCCTGATTATATATAGAAGTCTATTAGAAAAAGACCCTACTTCTCACTTGATTTATTATCTCAGTTATTAATTATCTCAGTGAACATTGTAAACATGGTCATTTTCTGGCCTCAGTTACAGTTTTTGGTTCAACAAAGTTTATCGTAACATGTTGGTCACCTAAAAAAATCTAGTTCAGCATCCAGTTGTTTCTCATGTCACTTTGTGTCAGTTCCACACAAAAAAACAAGATGGCCACAGCCAAAAACTCCATGGTGATGGCCAAAATGGCGAACTGGCTTCCCAATATCAACATGAAAAATGATTTTTGCTGGAATGAACGACTGAGTTTTCAGCTCCAGCGTGTTTGAAGCACTTCAAATGAACTCTAGTGTTTGTTGCCCACCATTAAAACGTAGGTATGGACCCTCCAACCGGACCCAGACCACCTGGAAAGGAGGGTTTCTTTTCACTTCCAGTTAGAATAGGCGGTTTGTCTGTGGTGTGAGAGTAAAATGGACCAGGATCTTATTACATTACATGTATGATTGAAACAGGAAATCACAAGCTAAATGAAATCCATCTGTTGCCCGTCAACTGTCAAATAAGTCATCTCATAAGTGATCAGCATAAGCAGAAGCATTAATGCCAGACAGCCTCGTCTGGGAACCACATTTATGCGGATCACGTCGTGTTGGTGAATCATCGTTTCCCCTCATCAGCGGTCCAAGTGGAAAGCAGTTTCATGATTCAATGTGGTGTCCTCATTATGGCGGTGCTGAGAGGGGAGTGTGGACAATGAGAATTAGACCAAAGGAGGATAAGGGCAGGAAATGTAAAGACATAAAACTGTAAAAATATAGAAAATAGAAGTATCTGGTGCATGTTGGCAGTTCCTCATTAAAAAGTGAGCGGAGGCGTCCTCAGGGATTCAGACGCAACCAAGAAGCACAACGCTACCAGAGTTAGTCTGGCTGCGGGCCTCTGTTGCTTCTTCCTCTCCCTCACTTGTTGTCATCTCTCTGCTATCGCCATCTAATGAAGGCTTAAAGAGAATCCTTTAGTTTGAAGGGGAGACGCTACAGCTGGATGGTGCAGACGTTTAACAAAAAAACTGAAACTTCCCCAGTCCATTACTTACATTAGGGGAATTCTTTTTTGTGTTACAGGTTTTCTGAAATGTTCGTTTAAACACGGAAATGATGAAAGCGGACAGTTTTGTTGATGTGTTGGAGTCAAAGGTTTTTAAACACCTCTTTGGATCACTCCAAATATTGTCTACAGTCATGAAAAAAACATTTTCTCCATGTTTAAAATGAATAAATTAAATGTTTTATAAATCAGGCTATAACTGATGTACAGTATGAACAAACTGGAAAGTTTGGTTGATGTTTGTGCAACTAAAGTGGAGATTTCTGGAGTCTGAGAAAAAAACTCATTTTAAGAAAACGGCCTTGAAAGACATAAGAAGACTTAATGAATTAATGTCATCAAATTTAACTAAACTACTTCATGAGGTTTGATTTAATCTACATTGATCAAATAGTATAATAAACACCTTGATGTGTATTTTTGATGTTTGAAAAGAAAGCAAAATAACCTAAAATCATAAAACATAGTGTTTCGCTTTAAAAAGCTATTTTTAAGCATCTTGCTCTCCTAAAATTACACACAGCCAAACTGCAGAGTGGATACGTTTGAAGAGAAAGCTATGTTGTTGTGGGTTACGTTTGCTATTGACCGATCACAAATGAGTTTCAAACGAGTGTGTGGAAGTCCGCAGGGAGCAGGTCTTGTGATGGATGAGCCTTTCAGGCCTCTCATCGCTGTCGCCCTTTTGGTCGGTTTCGTCATCATTTTAAGCCAACGATG
This sequence comes from Eutrigla gurnardus, assembly GCF_963514095.1. NCBI lineage: Eukaryota > Metazoa > Chordata > Actinopteri > Perciformes > Triglidae > Eutrigla > Eutrigla gurnardus. Next base: position 4,306,036 of record NC_139930.1, on the reverse strand, counting down.
ATTTTTACCAACCCTAAATATGTTGTTTTGTAGTTTTATGTTTTGTCTGTTAACTCTTGCAGACTGTTTAAAACTGCATTTGGTCCCCCAAAAAAATGTGTTTCCTTGGAAACGTAATTGAGACGCAGGTTAGTTGGATGGAAATGCAATTCTGTAGGAACCTGGGGGGTGAAGGGTAAACGTGTTCCCAGTATATTTGCATATAAACATGCATTCAGAGCACTGACATCAGAGATCCACCGGCTTCGTGTGTGAACAACACAAACACAGTGCAGGTATTGTTTCGTCTGATGCAGGGAAAACACAAACACACACACTTCTAAGTATAGATGTCGAGGACGAGGACGCAGTGATTCAGACGCGTAAACAACTCAGAGATGTTTTGTTCTCTGCCACCAAGAGGGGAAGGCCTACAGCTCACAACACACTGCATTGTGGGTAATTACAGTCCTCATATCAGAGTCATTTCTTGGCGATGAAAGATCTCAAGGTCATTTCTGTAGGTAATATACTGTATGAGCTGTGTGAAAAACCTCACAATATCATAGATACACGTAAACAAAAAATACAGAAGAAATATTTGTTGACCTCCACACAGAAGAGACAGGAGGAGCTGTGAGACCATTACACAGTGTCTTTACAGGTCTCCCTAAAACATCCATCAGACATGGAGAGGCAGCCTTCAGTTTCTACGCAACAAATATCTGGAACAAACTTACAGAAAACTGCTGCAAATCTCAGCTCTTTTAAATCAAGACTGAAGATGTTTCTGTTTACCGCTGCTTTTCAGTAAACAATACAATTTATGAACGTCTTATACTGCACTGTAATTTCTATTCCTTTGATAATCTTGTTTTTTTATTGTTTTTTTTATTTTATTTCCTTGTTTTAATAGTTTTTATATATATTTTTTATCTTTCCAATGCTTTTAATGTTTTATATAAAGCATATTTGAATTGCCTTGTTGTTGAAAGTTGCTTTACAAATAAAATTGCCTTGCCTTGCCTTGCCTTGCCTACATGCCGTGCCTACGACTTTCACCAGTCAGAGGTTCGGGTGAAACAAAGCCATGAAACAATTGATGATCCTCCTAAAGCTGACTGCTATGATAATAACTAGTGGGTGTATCGACCTTCACATCAACTCAAAGTGAAACTGTATCAGCGAGTGGTGCATACCCCTCTAGGGTCATCATTCCTCGACAAAAGTAAATAATCACCAAAAAGCTCTACACATTAGCACAAAAACACACACAAAAAAACTTTATTCCAATCACTTCAAACTGTTTTGATCACAGATGGTCAGCATCTTAAACTCACAATGTAGAATCTGAATAAAGGAGATGTGAACTGTGCTCCCGAGTTCCAACAGACAATGACGAGCTCAACGGCCTCATCATACTTCCAGCACCACCTATTCCTGGCCAGCGTGGGAATGGAATCCACCACCAGTGTACCTGCACCTGATCCCACAGAGAGTGCGTAAGAAAAGCCAGACCGGCGTGACAGCTCTCGAGCAGCAGGGTCAGAGACGCCACTTCCCCTCCCTGCGAGCAGAACAACGACGCCGATACGAATCACCGTCACATCGCTGATCAGACACAAGCCTCCTTCACAAACAGCTGGGATCTAAACATGTCACACACTTCCTCCTGGTACACTTGTCAACTCTCATCTTCTTAAATATGCTTCTTTTTTTTTTAAATCCCTCACGGGCTCTCTCCGTCTCGACAGCACACGACTCCTCTTAGCTTGTTTGCAGTTTTGGGATAAACTAGAGAGAAAATCTCCAGGCAGCAGGAGGTTTATCACCTCGCTGTTTGACTCCACCTGCCTCCGCTTCCAATAACATGTCAGAGCAGAGCCGCCCGGCTGTTAATGATCTGAGGAGGAGGACGGTCGACTGCTTTCACCATCCATATTCACTGTTTGACGTGCAGTCGGCCTTCAGACTGACACACAAGCCTCCCGACATTAGTCTTTATCGGGGCTTTCTCTCTCTGACAGGTGCCCTTGCTTCCTGCCAGTCTTCATATATAAATATATATTTATGTTTTTTCACGTATTGCAAATGTGTTTCTAAGTCCATGTGAGGAGGTCAGTGTAGGAGAGTGGGTCAAACAAACAGGGGACTTTAACCCAGGAGACCTCTGTTTGTGTCCTGTGAGTTAAATTACGTGACACACAATACACATTTTAAGAAAAATGTTGTTTTACTGAACCCGACCAAATAGGCTAGTTTTGTTTTTGTTTTCTTTTCAATTTACAATGTTAACCCTGTGTTTAAAACTGACTAATCAAGGAAAAATGAATGGTAAGGAAGAATGTAAGTTTTGTAGGAGACTGTTGCCTGCTGTCTTGTTATGGAAGCAGAAACATGCAGCTTATGATAAGAGAAAGCACTGAAAGCTAACATGAATCAACAGCTTGCTGATGCTGATATTATCATTAAAAAGCTGAATTATTAAAAGGTCAATGTGAAATGAGGACAGACAAGACACGTTCAAATAAAAAATTCTGTTTTAAAAAAAATAGAGGAGAAGAAGATGTGGGTGACTGGATGTTCAGAGCAGTGAGATATTAAATCAGAACAAACCATCAGACACACAGACAGGCTTCCTGTCGCTCCTCAGCCAAGCTGAATAAAAACATGAATGTCTGTCTGTCCATCGTTGTCTCCATATGACGTTACGTAGCTTATGTTACATACGAAATTTACTTCAGTTAATTAAAGATGCAAGAAACAAGATTGGGAGCATTTGATTGCCTCTGGTAGCTCACAGCTAACAGCGCTAACAACAAAAGTGCTAACAGTGCTGAGAGTGTTTCACTGAAGGGGGAATCGGAGGATGAACGCTACACATTCGCAACAGCGCCGTGAGTCCGAAACCGCCATAGGAGAGCAGTGCAAAGCTGCGGCTGTTAGCTAGACAGCAGGGCACACTCACACGCGCTAACATGCTAAAAAGCATGTCCAGTCGGCCTGACTATGTCAACACAGCAAGGAGAAGCCGGATAACAACACACACAGAGGGAGAGCGACTTCATTTTTTTTTGCTCAGGTAGACATTACTCCACTATGTCATCTTTGACTTTTGGTTTCACACAGGACACAAACAGCGATCTCCTGGGAGAAAGTCCTGTGTTTGTTTCACCCAACCTGACGTCCTCACTACACAGACTTTATATAGCTTAATACCCGATCACCTCACTCCCGGAGAAGTTGAGTACAATGAACTTCTCTTAAGTAGACCCTAAAGGGTGCCTTGTGCGCTAGGCAGCGGCGTCAACGCCGTGGTAGTGAGCTGTCAATCACAAGGTAGCCCCGCCCTAAAGCATACCCTACTTTTTGGACGATTTGACTCTAAATGGAATTTTACTTCATGAAAATCCTGCTTCCATGCAGTCAGATTTCTCTTTGCAAACATGGGGAGTCGACCCCTCATGGCCGGTAGAGAGAATGCAAGTTAAAGGCACCTCAGCTTTGGCTTCACTTTTCAGAACCAGAGGTTGCTGATCCATGACAAAACTCACCACTATCTATTGGTATTGGGAGAAAATACCAAACTTGTATTTGCAATATTTATAGTTTATACTATGAAGGATCGATACATGGCGTCTGTGTATCGATTGCAATATCACAATATTATGCTGTATGGATCCCCCCCTCTCCTGCCACATATAGTAGGTGAGCGTATGTTTTGGATTTTGTCTGTGTACAGACACGATGACACCAGACCTGGCAACCTCACCTCCCACCAAAAATGACCACATCCCCCCGTGACATATCTCCTCCACATTATGTCCTGACAAAGTCTGTATCCGCTGGCCGATCAATTAACAACAATAAACAATTGATGAATCACATTATTATTGACTTTCTGCAGATGTTTTTTTTCCGATTTCATTTTGAATTCTTGCGGCACAAACACACACTGAGGCTGATCCATGGTCAGTGTAGCAGCCATTAATTTCACACAGACTGGTTCAGGGAGAGAGAGAGAGAGAGAGAGAGAGAGAGAGAGAGAGAGAGAGAGAGAGAGAGAGAGAGAGAGAGAGAGCGAGGCAGAAGATGAGCCTCTTTCTCCCTCTCTCTGGTGCAGTCTCGGTGATGTATGGCTGCCATCACTGAAAATAATGACTCGTCTGCCTGTAATCTTTTATTTCACTGCACGGCCAAGGAAAAGAGGAGAGGAGGAGGAGAAGAGAGGAAGAGAAGAACCGGAGGAAAATGAGCAAGTGGAAGAGGAGGAAGATACTGTCTTCTAGTGTCTAAATGGATGAGGAGGAGGAGGAGGCAAAGAGAAGGGGGGAAGGAGGTGAGATGCAGGGGGGAGGGCGGGGAGATAATAAGGAGGAAGAGGTGGAAGAGGCAAAGAGAGGAGAGAAGGAAGAAGAGTACTGTGTGTGATGATGAGGTGGAAAGATAAGTTGTCATCCATCTGGAGGAGAAGCGGTGGGAGGAAGATAAGGAGAAGAGTACGGAGCAGAAGTGGTGTAGCAGACCGAGTATCAGCTCAGTCTGTTAAATGTTTGATTAATAAAAGCTGCTGCTGTTTAACAAGCTGATCCGAAAGCAGATCCAACGCTGAAAATACTCACTGAACCAGTTTCAGGTTTGCTGAGCGTCAAGACTGTTAAGTCCAGTGTGACTTACATAAATGAATACAAAAAGCATTAACACTTTTATTTAATTGAAATGTTCTCATGAAGTTCATTTGTCTTATGCAGCAACTATTCTATAACGATGTAACCCGATGCAGTGCTTATGAAGAAAACGGTTTCCATTATTATTTATGATAAACAATTGCAGACGTGACCTTTGAGCTCCGTTTAATTGGCGAGAAAGTGAGCCATCAGTCACTGTCGACTCCCTGTCTTCTCTTTCCAAACGGAGCTGGCCGGAGTTTGAAGCAGCTACTCGTGGACTCGTTAACGTCCTCTCCTTCGTTAAGGCTCTCTCAGCTCGTTAAGCCTCTCCTTCCTAACGAGCCGTCTCCTGACCTTGGGGTTTTGGGCTTTTTTGGCACATTGGCCTAACAAGTGCGCTCTGAGCGTCCTGTCAGCATATGGATGGGCAGGCCCGAGGGTTCTGGATGAGGACTGAGACTCCACGGGAAGAGCTGGACCCGCTCCAGAAGAAGACATCCCGCCAATACAAAGAATACGTTTTGTTGGAGGGATTCTGATCTTTTTTCCAAATTGTGTTTCTTTAACTTGTTATGTTCTTTGTTTGGTTTTTATGTTTTTTATTATGCATTCCTTTTTTTGTAATTGGATGTCAAAGTAAGTTTTTAGAATACTTCTCTCTTATTTTCTTACCACATCATATTTAATGTCAGTTATGTTATTTTGTTGCATGTTATTACTATTATTTCACATAAAAACTTCTTCCTGAAAAAAATGAATGCCTTATTTCTTTTTAAATTAGGTCCTTTTTTCTTATTTTAATGTTGCCTCTGATTTTACATGTCGCCTGAATCTCTGACTCACATTGAAATCCCACTGTGATGTGCTTATTATCAACAACAAGACACACTGCCAGCTCCTCTTTCAGGACTTTATTTCAGCGTTATTTTCCTGAGTGGAGAGTCTGTACTGTAGCACCGTATGGTGAGCAAGCACACACACACACACACACACACTGGGGGCTGTGTGTGTTGGCAGTAGCTGCGATGCTGTGGGTGATTTGGTTAGATCTGGCAGAAGTGGTGCCAACAAGGCTGAGAGCCTGCAGAGAACGGACAGGAACTAATGACCTTCACACCAACATTATACACCGACCATATGTTTGAGTGTGTGTGTGTGTCTGTGTGTGTGTGTGTGTGTGTGTGTGGTAGTCATGTCTTCACTTTGTAGACATTTATCATGTTGATTATATTTCGACAAGAAACCTTAGAATAAATACCTCCCATTATGGAAACCTACTTCCTGATGAACCCAGGGCCCACTGCACCAGGAGGAACCCAGGACCCACTGCACCAGGAGTTACCCAGTGCCCACTGCACCAGGAGGAACCCAGGGCCCACTGCACCAGGAGGAACCCAAGACCCACTGCACCAGGAGTTACCCAGTGCCCACTGCACCAGGAGGAACCCAGGACCCACTGCACCAGGAGTTACCCAGTGCCCACTGCACCAGGAGGAACCCAGGGCCCACTGCACCAGGAGGAACCCAGGACCCACTGCACCAGGAGGAACCCAGGACCCACTGCGTTGGGCTGATCCACAATCACTTCCTAAATGGACAGCTTGATCTCCTTGAAGATCAGGGATTTGAGCATCTTGAGCATTGTGTATCTATATGTTCTGTGGACCTCTGCAGAACCGACATATTCTCGCTCTGATGTCTCAAATAATGCAACTTGCTCAGAGATTCAAACTACGACGATGTTCCCATCTAGCGCCACTTCATCACACGCCACTGCTTTTGGCTTGGCAGAGGACAAGAACCGCAGTCTCCGGGACAAAGTACTTGACCCTCGCTCCTTGTGTGGACTGTCTCCCTCTCTGTACTACGTCGGTGTCAAAGCTGCATTTGACGCCTCGGCAGTGAGAAGGGCTCGTCACTACAGTAGAGATTCATGCAGTGAATCACCGATTAATGTCCCGACTCAAATGTGAGATGACAGCATTCCGTGGCGCTAACAGGCATGCTAATAGTCACTAGTCTCAGATGGGATCTGTTCATTGGTGGAGTCATCTTTATGCATATTGCATATCCACCAGGAGACTCAGTTTTAACCCCGAAACACCATTCAATTCTGTGGCTGACACCATTTGAAGTCCATCACTGTTATATAACATGAGTGCTATTCAAGGCCATTAAAAGAGATACGCCAATGATTTGCATTTCAAGACCTTCCCTGAGCTGCACACTGTTTGAACTGACGAGTCAACTTATTAGCAAAGTTTGAAACAGAACTGCTGTCAACACTCTGCTGTGTGTGTGTGTGTGTGTGTGTGTGTGTGTGTGTGTGTGTGTGTGTGTGTGTGTGTGTGTGTGTGTGTGTGTGTGTGTGTGTGTTTGTGTGTGTGTGCGCGTGCTTCTCGCTCTGATCAATACATCTTGTCAGCCAGTAGTTGATAGATTATTGATTGTAATCAACCTGTCCTCTGTGTGTGCAGACAGCCTCTAATGCCTCTGTCAATCTGCCGGAGCGCTCATCTCACACACACACACACACACACACACACACACACACAAACAGTAATTGTAGTATCTCAAAGATAGTATATCTGGAAAATCAATAGAACTATAAATTTAAATAAATATAAAGTGACCTAAGTATCATTGTTTGATCTCTTTGCAAAAAAGTCTCCTCCAAAGCATTTTAAATATCAGGAAACACCTTTGAATCATCTGTTGATGTTGCTTACGAATCACATTCCCTTACAAAAACCATTTGGATGAACTCTATGGACGTTTTCAATTGTAAAAATCTGCTTCAATCTCTGGTGGTTGAACGTCTGTGTTGCTTTCGTGCATCGCGACACAAGCATCTTTTATCATTAGTGTCCTTGTACACAAAACTAATAACTTGTGGGTGTGATTTATTAATCCCTTAAAATTCCACAAATATCTCTTGAAAATATATTGAAAATTGCTCTTCACAGGATATAGGACCTGAGTAAATCAGGTTTATGCTTCTTTGGCGAGCATGGACACCCAGCCAATCCCAGTGCTTGTATACTACACTGAAAAACTTCTCTTCAATGTCCTTGAACTGGATATTTGCAATGAAATGTCAGAAAATATCATTCAATCTCTGATGCATCAAGTCTTTCTGAAAATTAATTAAGAAAATGTCTACCTGATATTCACAGATGCAATCATTCATATCTGAACTCCAAATCTACCAAAAACAACATGGATTATCATGGATTATCCCTGAGAGATCATCATAACTCAAATTAAATATCATTTAAAAATCATCGCGATTCCTTCGCGAAAACATCAACAACATTGTGAAACATCCTAAAATCTCATCAAAATATCTTAATATCCTGATATCACTCCAAGAGCTATCCATGAAAACTTGCCTTGAAATACCTTGTAAACATCTTGAAATGTCTCTTCAAAGGATGTTTCACATATATTTAAGATGAAATATATTTCACTCTAAACCAGTCCCGTCTGCTGTGATGAGCCGGGACCAAACTACCTGTCACATAGTAAACACACATCTATCTGATGCATCGATGATGAAATATTCCGAAACACTGATCAGCAGTACTTAGTGAACTCTGCACCGTGAGCTTCTCTCGGAGGTAAACTTCCAACATGGCCGTCCTGCATCGCTGGCTGAGGACGGAGACGTGAAGACGTTGACCTTGAGCAGTTCAGGCCAAAGCAGCTCATTGGTCAGGGCATTAGAAAAAAACAGGTTCCACTTCCTTCTGGCCAATCGTAGCGCTTGAACGCAATGGATGCGATTCAGAATCCATGTTGCCTTCGCTGGAGGGGGGTTCCTTCACCTCCAAGCCCTTCAATAGGCAGGCCGCTTTAATTCACAGTCTCTCTAGAATCCATTAAAGTCAATCTGTGATACCCATTACCATCTCATCAACACTCTGCATTTACATAAACACGCATAATTAAGCAGAGCAGCAGAGAGGACTCAGAAGCTCTGATTACAGGCGCGCTCTTTGTTTGTTTGTTTATTTATTTATTTATTTATAATGCAACTTCATCCAATCAGAACGCACTCTACAGTCAGAGGCTTGAGCTGATGACTGAAGCAGCTGAGAAACGTCTCACACACACACACACACACACACACACACACACACCTATCTCCATCTCTGGATATTCAATCTTCATTTGTTGCTGCCATTGATGTGTGGAGAGAGAGAATGAGCTACAGAAGCATTGCATGTGTGTGTGTGTGTGTGTGTGTGTGTGTGTGTGTGTGTGTGTGTGTGTGTGTGTGTGTGTGTGTGTGTGTGAATGTGTGTGTGCTCTGAATATCAATGCTCCCTCTGGTTGACTGGTCTTTTCCATTTAAATGCTTTCATCTTCTGCTCCCCACACACTGAACAGACGGAGCCTGCAGCTAAATATAATTTCACCTGGAACTAAATTTCAATGCAGAATGACCCGGGGCCCTTTGAGGGACACGCCGTGAATGTGTCAGCTCACCTGCTTGCTGCTATTAGCTGCATTTGGTGATCTTGTTGTTGGAGGATGGGAATGAAGTGGATAAAGCATCACGCTATCCAAACACTCGCTTCCGTAACTATGTGTATAACCGTCCCCAGAGCTCGGAGGTGAGAGCCAGAACACCTGACACGCTGAAATCCTCAAATCAAGCTTCCAAAAGGAAAATTGTGAAAACTGCTGGTACTGTAATCAGAATTTTCTAGCCGCAACAATCATTAAAACAATTGCTCATTACAATTACAATTATCAAGTGGTGTCATCAAATTATTTGTTCTGTCCAAAACCCAAAGATATTCAAATGTGGCTTCTACACCATGTGGCCGTTGTGACAGTAGTGTTTGCAGTGTGTCCTGCATCTTTGGCACTACTTTGTTCGAGTTGGCGGCCTTTCGGCCAAAGGAAGTGAGGAATCTTCTGATTGGCTGTGCAGATGAAACAAAGAGCTGCAGTGAGGAAACCTTGCAAACGATTTAAGTCAAGAGGGCACAAACAGAGGACTAATTTTTCATCTGATCTGATCATTCCAATAAACCAATATTGTCACGAATACATGGCCGTCTGGAATGTAGTGAGAGTGGAGTGAAAGTAGTCAGTAAACACTGCTTCGTTTCGATATAGTATGTATCATGACAACGCCACCTGCTGGTTTGGACAGTTATTTCCTGTCCTGGATGTGCTGGATGTACATGCTAGTTGTTTGTTTGCTAGTTTGTTGCTTGTATTTGTTGTGTTTTCAAGTCCAGGACAAAAGCGACATGGCGGCCTTCCTCGCCATGAGTTCTTTGATGGTTGTTTGTTTTGCCGTTTAGTCACACACAGGAAGATGTTAAAATTAAATTGTGGTTAGTTGCAAATATTTCTAATTGCAGAAAACTGTCATCCAAGTACTGGTCCCCTGAAGACATCAAATATAGAATAGGAGAGGTTCCAGGATTGAGCCTTGAGGAACTAATTAGCCAGTGTACACTTCTGACCATCCCTACTCAGCGCCAGACAGATTCATACTGTTGTGTATAAACGCTACTGAAGGGGGGAACAGCAGACACTGAAGCTGTTGCGTGCTACGTTGTATGCTATGTAAATCATAACAACGTTAAGCCGATAATGCCGTTAATTTGCAGTTAAAGAAGATAAATCGCTATATCTTATTGCAATCCTCAGTAAATAGCAAAATGCTCAGATCATATCAGAACTTAAGTATCTTGATAATATCATATCATGGGGATTCCCACCCTTCGAAAGTGATAGATTAACAGATAGATGTTTCTGTTTGCCCTTGAAACCAACAGACAAAAAGTCACTGTGGGAAACTAAAAAATAGTCTCTCTTCCCCCTCTTCCCTTTGTCCTCCTCTGCTGAGTTAATTTACATTCCAGGACGTTCTTCCTTGCCACATCCAGTCTGATTGATGCGTTAAATCGCATTGTCTCTCTGGGTTGTATACCTGTGTGTGTGTGTGTGTGTGTGTGTGTGTGTGTGTGTGTGTGTGTGTCAGCATTGCACCAGGAGACACCCTGACTTTCATGTCATACATTAGCATTAACTTCGACAACAGAATCACCATTAGCATCTGCACCAATATTAGCATCTCCTCTGTGACTCCAGCTCAGTGCCCTTGAGATGCGCTCAAAGTCCTCCTTCATCCACATTTGCAAACTCACTGCGAGGCTGGAGGGATAGAGTTGAACACAGTGCAGCATATTAGCAGAGATACGTTTTAGCTCATTATTCGTTTTTAAAATTCAATTTTCCCCACATGCCTCCATTATAAAGGGGTTGAAAGGAGATGGAGGTATATCATTACTCTTTGTAAGGATGGCAATGTCATTTTAACTGGACCAGGCGGCAACCTCCGCTTCTGAAAAGCGAAGCCAAGGCTGAAGTGCCTTAGACACTGGCTATCAGGTTGCAAAATTAAATCTAATTACATGGAAGTCACATGATTTATTATCTCAGTAAAAATTGTAAACAGCATTATTTGTCAAAATAGACCATAAAGCAGGGGATGCTTTAGGGCGGGGCTACCTTGTGATCGACAGGTACACTACTATAGTGTTGCTACCTTGGCCTAGCTACCGTTGCTTCAACCTCCCTAATGCACCAATGCCGTTAGCTTCTGAGTTGCAAACCTTACAAGATGCCGACGGCTGAAACAGTCCACAAACCAGTGGGTGACGTTAGGAAATTACGTCCACCTCTTATATATACGGTCTACGGTTCATTGTGGTTCTCAGTAAAAAAAAAAAAAGGGGAATTTGCAATTCATATCTGCCATTTCAGAAGGTTACTCTCATGCCCAAAGAATAAAGCATGTTTCTATCAGAGGGAGAACTTTCACTATATGACGCACACAAAAGCATCGTGTGCTGCAGCCGGTTAGCACACATTCAGAGCTCGACCCGGCCTTGGCTTCACTGTTCACTTTAAGTGTCTGAGCAGTTTGGAGGACGGTCAGAGAGCACCGACACAGTCAAGAGTGTTTTATGAGGCATGATGATGTGTGTCTGCTGATGTGTGTTTTATGGCGTGTGTTTGAGACCCTGGAAGGAGCTACACATCGTACAAGGGCAACCCGAGTAGCAGGAGGGACGGGGCATGCTCAGCTGAGCTCAGCTTAAAGACTCGTCAAACTTATGTTCCCTTCAGCTGAACATCGGAAACAGGAGCTTGTCCTTATCTTGAACAGTTAAGTTGTTCTATTTTCATAAATAGCATGAATTCTTAGCCTCAATTCCATGTCCCACATTTCATTGAGGAGGTGAAGTCGTTTCAAACGTCTTGTTGAAATATTCAGATTGTTAGAGTGTGAACAGGCTTCCTTTAACCTCAGAGACTCTGCGTCCAACAGCTCCAATTAGAATTCAAACGGAGAGGTGCGTTTAATTTACCGCCTGGGACATATTAAAAGGTACGCAGGCTGGCGCTCAATTATCCCGATTTACCTTGAACAGAGCTGCAGAGAGTCGGAGAATCAGGGAAGGTAAAGCTGCTGCTAGAAGAAAAAAAGACCCAGAAGTGTAAAAGTGGAAGGCAGCAGAACAGAAAATATAAAGTTTTGCCGCGAGCGGCTGAAGGGTTTTATTTCTCCCCAAAGGAATAGTAGAAACACTGTTGTACTTTTTCCACTCAATAAAACACTAAAAGCGCCAGCGAGGACAAACCAGCGGTGAATAACACATCACGGTGTTTTGTTTACTAACCGTACGAATCCTTCTAATATCACAACTGTGAGAACAATCAGGGGGTGGTGAAGAGCACCAATAACATGCAGAAGGACGTTTTAACTTTTTATTTTTACTTGTTTCTCTGACGGTGTCTGTAAGACAAAAAGAAGTCTGATTGCATGGAAGTCTATGAGAAAATGGTCCTACTTGACCTTGAATTGAAACTGTTACTTGGTTTCCCACGGGACACGAACATCAGCTTCCAGAGTGAAAGTCTTGTGTTTGTCTGAGCCAACTATCCACCTGGCTCGCCTCCCTGTGGACTTTCTGCCTCTTTACGCTACATTAGTTGCTCTGACTCTCTACTTTACGACATGAATGAGTCTCCATTGGATTCGGTTTAAAGCTTGGTTGGTCTCATACAGACTCTAAAGGGTTCCTGGGTGCGTTGGTATCAGGCGTCAGGGGCTACTGAACAAGCGTCGATATTTGAGTAGGGAAAATGTGTCGAATTCAAAAAGACTATTCGAGCCAAACGAAGAACGAGACAGCTTCCCTTTTTAAGTAACTGTCGACTGATGGGCTTCATACAATAGGCTTTTGTTGTAACTATTTTGTTATCACTAAAATGAGAAAAACTATTCCAAAATATGCAATTATTGTGCTGTATAATTATTTATGATAAGCAATTCAACAGAATTTTCTCTTTTCACCAGATTGCATTGAGTAACATTTTTGCTCAACTCTTCTTTTTTTTTCACTGGGTTTCAGTGATGTTAAATTATTGGTCCAGATTTGTCTCTCCATACAACACACACACGCCACAGTGATTGCCGGCTGTAATCATTTCCCCCGTGAAGAGATCCCTCCTATAGCTCAGACCAGAGTTCATTTAAAGCCTTTGTTGGAGAGAAAGTGAAAGGCTTATGGGAACAAAAGAGAGGCTGACTACCTGACACACACACACACACACACACACACACACACACACAGCCTCAATAAGTGCTCCTCCATATGAAGTAGTCTAGTCAGTGTGTGCGCTGATTCAGTGTCCGACAGTTACAAACAAGTCTAATAATAAATGCATTCATTTTAAACAACACCAACATGTCTCAAGTGGAACATACAGTGAAATATAGAAAGTAAAAGAGAAATGAATATCAAAATGTGTCTTTTTTTCGATTGACTTTTCTTGCATTTAGAACTGTGCTTCTGCAGGACTGATCATTAAACCAACAGAATGAATGAAACAAACAAGCTGCTGTGGCCCGAGGCTATTGTCACTGTCACACACACAAACACGCACACACATACACATGCACATGAGCACACACACACACACACACACACACACACATTTCTTAGTCTGTTTCAACATCTTCTTTCCTCCAGAGGGTTTCTCTCTCTCTTCTACTTACTGAAGCAACCTTCCCTTGATTTGTTTTATTATTAATCAGAGGAAAAAAGAAAAAAACGGAATGTAATTTTCTTCAAAGAAAGAATTTCTCAGCAAAGTGGATGAAAACCAGAAGCTTGTAGGTCACATTCAAACCAGATTTGAAAAAATCCTGTGTTCACTTAATAGGAAGAAGTAAAAGTGAATCGAATTAAAACTTTGCTTTAGAAACTTAAAATTACTTAAATAAAAAGAAAAAAATCTATTCACAATTTTGATGAAATCAAAGTAAACAACAAACAGTAACAACAACAAAAGAATCCTGATTAACTGTAATCAATACAATTGTTTACAGCTGAGTGCTATCGTTTATCTATGTACTGTGATGCTATATGTAATAAGTAGTCAGTATTGTCACTGCAGTCCATGCAGTTGGTGCAGATGGTCAGAGAACCTCCAGAGTTCAGGGGGTCAGCACTCTTAATGTGCCCAGGAACGGGCTGCCATGCTGGGCTCTGTCGATTCAGAGGGCCCCCTGCTATCCCTGGAGCTCCACCAATACAAACACAAAACAAAAGAAAACACACACTTGCCAATAAGCCATCCTCTTGGTAATATAGTTCTTTTTACACACCACTATCCTCTGGAGATATTCTCTTTCAAAGCCAGGTAGGATGAGTAGAGTAGTGTAAATAAGAGCAGAGTAGAGAAGATAAAACTAGAGTAAAGTAGAATAGTGTAGAGTAGATTTGAGTAGAGTAGATTAGAGTAAAGTAGAGCAGATTAGAATAGAGGAAAGTAGAGTAGATTAGATTAGAGTATAGTAGTGTAGATTAGAGTAAACTAGAGCAGATTAGAATAGAGGAAAGTAGAGTAGATTAGATTAGAGTATAGTAGTGTAGATTAGAGTAAAGTAGAGTAGAATAGAGTAAAGTAGAGCAGATTAGAATAGAGGAATGTAGAGTAGATTAAATTAGAGTATAGTAGTGTAGATTAGAGTAAAGTAGAGTAGAATAGAGTAAAGTAGAGCAGAGTATAGTACATTAGAGTAAAGCAGAGTAGTGTAGTGTAGATTAGAGTATAGTATAGTAAATTAGAGCAAGGTAGAGTAGTGTAGATTAGGGTATAGTAAATTACAGTTAAGTAAAGTAGATTAGAGTGTGCAGATGCAACCTCCAGGGGTCTGCAGGTCTGTTCACTCAGTCGGCCCTGGAACCTGCTGCCCTGCTGGGATTTTATTTATATCAACACACACACACACACACAGACTTTTTTACATCCTGTGTACTGGAGATAGTCACTCCTGAGGCAATTTACTGAAACCGGACAGTTTTTATTTATTCTTTGAAAAATTATGTACTGGGTCCAATTTGTATCATAGCTTGGTAGGACAGTGTGTGCAGATGGTCTGAGAACCTCCAGTGGGTTTTAGGGATGGCCCCCATGGACCACAGTCCCTCGAGCTCCTGAAGCGCGCACACACACACACACACACACACACACACACACACGCACACTGTATAATAATGCTGCTCATGCACACAGTAAGAAATTAATCCCACACACATAGTGAAGTCAGCAGCTTACAGCCACACACACAATGTATTTCATGAGCTTTCATATTTAAATTCACTAATTAAATTATAATTTACATGAGATTAAAGTCTTACGGAGGTTCAACACTGTTTAAGGACATTTTTAGAGAGCTGCTACCCCACCCCTATTGTTCTAACACACACACACACACACACACACACACACACACACACGCATACACATGAACCTAATAAGGATCAAATCACCCCATCCACACACACACGCACACACACACGCACACACACACACACAGGCAAACAAAATCGAGTCAAAAGTTAATCCTTCACACACACTCACACACTCACACACACACACACACACACACTGACAGCAGCGATTTTGGAGGGAGTGTCAGCGTTTGTAACAGACTGAACAGATGTCAGTTGTCCAGCTGTCTCCTTTTGCTGTGTGCATGTGTGTGTGTGTGTGTGTGTGTGTGTGTGTGTGTGTGTGTGTGTGTGTGTGTGTGTGTGTTAATGTACTTGTCTTGGAAGTTTTGCAACCCTTGAAGGAAGTGACCATATTTGGACTGTGGAGGAGTGACGGGTGGATCTGAACACAAGCAACAAAGCGGCTCCCTTACTGGATCTGGATCCATCTTGTTTTGTGTGAAGCTGTTGACAAAGTTAGCTTCACAGTTTTAATTCAACGTCAACTTTACAGCTAAGTGTTGAAAAAATCTAAGTAGCTAAATGCATTGGTAGCGTTGTAGCAACCTGTCAACCACAATGTGGGCCTGCCCTAAAGCATCCCCTGCTCTCTGGTGATCTATCACATGTACATGTACCAATGTACAGTAATAAGGTAGCATATGTCATCTTCTCAGCACAAGTGTGAAGGCTGCACTGCTGACAGTTCAACTGTGTACAGAAAAATTATGAGTTTCTGTTCAGGTTTTCAAACAGGAATGTGTTTCCTGGTAGCAGATAAAGTTGGTGTTTGTGAGTCTGTTTTGAAGCAGAACTACAACTTATTAAAAGTTCAATTAAACGGCGGGAACAGAACGCTGCTGCAGGCTGACGCTCCTCGGTGTTCACTGGTGTTGTTTTACAACAGAGAGAAAAGGAAAGGACTTCATTTAGACCAAAAGACTAATGAGCTTTATCCTTTCAAAAATAAAATAACATAGAACATAGGTTATACTTCACTGGGAAGCCGCAAAAGTTAATCTGAGCTGGGATCTGGTTAGCTGTGATTTGGTGAATTTTAGCGTCCTTTGATGAGCTAACATGAGAGGATCAACTAAACGCTCTTTAGTTTGGGTTTGAAGGGCTTCACCATGTCTGCCTTATTCTAAGCTGGTTAGTCCTCTACTATACATTATTCCACATTAAATTATGACATCATCCACCTCTGGGGGGCGCTGGTGTGCCAGTGGTTCCCATTAAACTAAAGGCAACACAATGACTTGGTTATGTTTAGGCAACACAATGACTTGGTTACGTTTAGGCAACACAATGACATGGTTATGTTGAGGCAACACAATGACTTGGTTACGTTTAGGCAACACAATGACAAGGTTATGTTGAGGCAACACACTGACTTGGTTACGTTTAGGCAACACAATGACATGGTTATGTTGACGCAACACAATGACTTGGTTACATTTAGGCAACACAATGACATGGTTATGTTGACGCAACACAATGACTTGGTTACATTTAGGCAACACAATGACATGGTTATGTTGAGGCAACACACTGACTTGGTTACGTTTAGGCAACACAATGACTTGGTTACGTTTAGGCAACACAATGACATGGTTATGTTGAAGCAACACACTGACATGGTTATGTTGAAGCAACACACTGACTTGGTTACGTTTAGGCAAAACAATGACTTGGTTACATTTAGGCAACACAATGACATGGTTATGTTGAGGCAACACACTGACTTGGTTACGTTTAGGCAACACAATGACATGGTTATGTTGAGGCAACACACTGACGTGGTTACGTTTAGGCAACATACTGACTTGGTTACGTTTAGGCAAGACAATGACATGGTAACGTTTAGGCAACACAATGACTTGGTTACACTAAGGTTGACTAAGGTTGTTCTGGTTCACTGTCTTGTTCTTTCACTCACTAAGAGTGATGAAAGTTTAATAATGTATGGCAATAGAGCCCCTTTGAATTGAAGTCGATTTTAATTGAAATATATTAAAATAAATGTTATCACAGTGCTCAGGATATTGCAAAATGTTTAAAATTGCAAAAAGATTGGATAGTGACATAAGTATTGTGATCGTATCGTTCTGTAGGCCCTCGGCGTGCAGGGATGAAAGGAAGTCACAGCTGAAAGGAGAAACACGGTGTTGTCAAAGTTATTTAAACAGAACGACTTTCGGATCGACATTTAAATAAAAATCTACTCTCTGGAGGAGAAGAACATCATTAGGACTTCTAGTAAATCAAGCGCATCGTCTCATTGTTGCACTGTAATCGCTGCCTTTTTCTAAAAATCAGCACTTCTACCAGAAAATGCCGGCTTCTCCCGAGGCAATCGCTAGTTGAAATATAACAAGAGCAAATAAAGTGCAGGGACAGAAGAACGAGAATCAAACACGTTCCCATTCATTAACATATCTAACTGCTGAACTGTGATGTGAATGGAAACCACGTTTGTTTGACTGTCCTATCAAAGCGTTGACGGGGGGATCAGCTTGATCCTGTTACTCTGGGATCTGAAAGAGAAACACGTTGAACAAGAGTTTTTAACGAGGAGTCATCAAATCTGATCGCCGCGACGACGTGAAGAGAATTGATATTATTTCCACATTACAAGTTCCCAGCATGCAGTTAGCTAAAACTATATTTGAATTAATTTAACCTTTATGTATGCAGGATGAGCCTGTTTCGACCTGCAATACAGTATTTGCTGTGTGTGTGTCCTGCAGGTGTCACCCTCCCCCGCTGGAGCAGGTGATTTAGTGTGGCTGTCTCCAGTTGCCAATCACCGGTGTGGAGGATATCAGTGTATCAGAGGCCGTCCACACGTATAGACACAAACTTTTTTCTCCGTTTTTCCTTGGCGTCCTTTCAAGAAAATCTGCGTCCACACGAATCCACTGAAAACGACTCAGTACATATTCCAGGCCTATATGTGGCGCTGTTTCTGCTACAAAAACACACCAAAAACGCAGAAGAAGAGACGGAGCTTGACCGGATGTTTGCCGTGAATGGCAAGTGGCATGTGAAAGCTACAGCTACTATCCACCTGACCACTAAACACCCAAGATGACAATTTGGCCCGTATAAACAGTAAGCATCAACAGCTGTCAACCTAAGGACCTTGACGAGGTGAGACAAGAAAAATAAATGCCTACATTCATGGAAGTTAGCTAGTGGTTGTTTGTTAGCATCGTAAAAAAGTAGCAAATCTGCGACTTTTTTCCCGGAGTAGTGCTCCCCCTCTCTCTGCTCCGTTTTTTTCATACAGCGGCCCTGATACGCCGTCGTACAGACGAGCAGAATATCTGCTACGAGCACGGAGGCCGCCATTGTTGTTGTCATTATCAGACGTCACAGGGGAAGAAGTCAGGCTCGAGGGGCGGGGCAATGACATCATCGTATGCGTTTTTGCCATCTACACGAAAACCCTGAGAGCTGGTTTCAAAAAAGTGCGTTTTCAGACCTCGAAAACGCTGGATCCGTATGGACGGCCGGCCGAAACGCACAAGACTTCTGCGTTTCCACACAAAAAATGTTTCCGTGTGGACGGGACCTCAGAGTTGCAGCTGCGAGTGTGTCGTCCGGCAGCGTCCCTGCTGCGTTTTGCTCTGACGACGAGAGCTGTGCTTTGTTTGATAACTGTATGCAGAATTGTTTAGTTGGTTGTGAATAAACACCAGAAATGGTTCATTGCACTTGAGACCATTGTCCCCGGGGACGCAAAATATAGAAAGAAACATACAAATAATGTACAAACAGCTCAGTGGGACAACAACAGCTCACACAACTCTTATTGTTCAGGTTTGTTTAGGTTATGACAAACTGCAATTAACAGATAGGAATACAAATGAATTAGTCACTGACGAGTAATCAGCCATTTCTTTTAGTATTTGATTCAAAAAATGTGTTGCTTGCAGCTCGTTAGAGTTTTGTGGATTATTTTTGTGTTTTCCTTGCATGGGACTAGGATTACCTCTGGAGATGATGGCAGAGGTCGTCTGTCATCCTAATCCTGTGTAAATCTTCCTTGTCTGAAATGTGCTCTATTGCAAATGACCTGCCGTATTTCACCCAATCTGAATGTCAGAAATGGACTAATGATATATAACTGCTGATGGTACACTGGGCCTCTTTTCCTATTTCCTTTCTTTTCTTCAGTCGGCAGATTAATTCAGAAATACAAATGATCATTAATGAGCACAATAAAAATGACAACGTGGGGGAGGCGTCAAACCGACTGTAAATCCATTTGAACTATCGCAGGAACAGCTGCACAGTGGTCGGCCGATTATAAGTGAACAACCTGTTTGAAATCCTGCTGCGATTCACTTCATCTGAGTGGAAGTCAGCAGGAGTCTTTAACAAGCCGCCGCCATCTCCAGGAGCACCGGCATCATGCCATCCACGCCAGCGCTGGGCTTTTCTTGATTGCACAAGCGATGCGAGGCGTGTTTTTTTTAAATGAGAGAGCCAACCTCTCCTGCATTTAAGATTGCTCGACTGATTATAAGTCAAGCTGCCATGTTGAACATTTCATTTCTATTCAAACATCTGCACTCAGATATGTGGAAATAAACTCACTCCCTTCTCCGTCAGTCAGTCTATTAGTCAATGCAGCAGCAGCAGTCTTTGTTTTAAGAAGGGCCCATCTGCTGTGTCTGTGTGTGTGTGTGTGTGTGTGTGTGTGTGTGTGTGTGTGTGTGTGTGTGTGTGCGTGAGTCAAAAAGCCAACAATGACCTCCTTTTCTTCTCCTAAACCACTACATCTGCCACGACCCCTGACTGTGTGTGACTAACACCGAGTGTCACTAAGTGTGTGTGTCGGACAGATGGGGCAATGAGTGTTGATTGTCATGGAGATGAGGGCAAACCCTTTCACTCACACATACACACACACACACACACACACACACAGGTCTTTATTTCAGCCTGTCTCTAGTCCTCTCTGATTTCATCTTTACAGCCACAAATTGTGCTCCAAACGAGAGCTCGCCCGTTTGAAAGGTCAGGTAAGCGCAGCCAACGCTGTGAGGTACGTTTGGTTTGTTGACCCTCAACATCAGCTGATGTTACCTTTGTACCATTTCCTGCTCGGCCTAACACGATTACTGCTTTTGTTGGACAGTTTGTTATCGCAGAAGTCATTGAGATAAACAAAAATAATGTAATTTTGAGACCATTTTCATGCCACTGAAATAATGACAGCATAAGCCACAAAAATAAATCAGTAAATAAATATTATAGACTCTCCGGCTCCAACAAAATGTGCAATGTCCTACGATTGCAGGAATTATTAGCATCATGTTGGCTAAAATGTTGACATTCTTGCATGAACAAACAGCAGGTAAACGCAACGAGCAGGAATCGAAGTGAGAAAAAGTATCAAAGTCATGTTCATGTATTGTACAATAAGTTGATAACAAAAGTAATTGTAGATTGTGTCCATTAATCATGCAATAAGTCAAAAACGTAGAAAGTTAATTACATAAAAATGATTGAAGTCACGTCCACATATCGTACCATAAGTTGCTAACCATAAATCATATTTACATTTTGGGTTTAGTACTTGTATCTGTACACTTTTTCTTACTGATGTTCTGATCTGATCTACAGGCTTGCTCCAACAGTATTTCTTTGTACTTGTACAATGACAATAAAGATATCTTATCGTATCTTAACATAAAAATCATGGAGGTCATGTCCACATATCGTACCAGTCGCTAACGTAAAAATCATGGAGGTCATGTCCACATATCGTACCAGTCGCTAACGTAAAAATCATGGAGGTCATGTCCACATATCGTACCATAAGTCGCTAACGTAAAAATCATGGTCATGTCCACATATCGTACCATAAGTCGCTAACGTAAAAATCATGGAGGTCATATCCACATATCGTACCATAAGTCGCTAACGTAAAAATCATGGCGGTCATGTCCACATATCGTACCAGTCGCTAACGTAAAAATCATGGAGGTCATGTCCACATATCGTACCATAAGTCGCTAACGTAAAAATCATGGAGGTCATGTCCACATATCGTACCATTAGTCGCTAACGTAAAAATCATGGAGGTCATGTCCACATATCGTACCATAAGTCGCTAACGTAAAAATCATGGCGGTCATGTCCACATATCGTACCAGTCGCTAACGTAAAAATCATGGAGGTCATGTCCAC
Organism: Eutrigla gurnardus; assembly: GCF_963514095.1. Classification (NCBI taxonomy): domain Eukaryota; kingdom Metazoa; phylum Chordata; class Actinopteri; order Perciformes; family Triglidae; genus Eutrigla; species Eutrigla gurnardus. Next base: position 4,284,366 of record NC_139930.1, on the reverse strand, counting down.
ATATCGTACCAGTCGCTCACGTAAAAATCATGGAGGTCATGTCCACATATCGTACCATAAGTCGCTAACGTAAAAATCATGGAGGTCATGTCCACATATCGTACCATAAGTCGCTAACGTAAAAATCATGGCGGTCATGTCCACATATCGTACCAGTCGCTAACGTAAAAATCATGGTCATGTCCACATATCGTACCAGTCGCTAACGTAAAAATCATGGAGGTCATGTCCACATATCGTACCATAAGTCGCTAACGTAAAAATCATGGCGGTCATGTCCACATATCGTACCAGTCGCTAATGTAAAAATCATGGAGGTCATGTCCACATATCGTACCAGTTGCTAACGTAAAAATGATCTAGGTTATGATCGTATATGGTATGATAACTCAGGACCTCTGCTCTTCTTCGTCTTACAATATAGAAAAGGACTACAATGCCCTGTTAGTCATTAATGCCCGCTGTGTGTGTGTGTGTGTGTGTGTGTGTGTGTGTGTGTGTGTGTGTGTGTGTGATCTCAGAGTTAAATAAATCATGAGTCGTCCCATTTCCAATAATGTAAAGATAATGTTGACGCAGTGACTCGTGGCTAAATGTTTCTGTAGGAATGAGGACAAACAACGCTGAATAGTGCTCTTCTTCAATCAGACTGAGCATGAAAGGAAAGGGAACGGCCGTTAAAATGAATATGAGGAGCAAAATCTTCATATCTGTATGTGGCAGTATTAGATATCACATAGATTTAAAGAAGAAGTTAGTCACCAGAATGTGCCAACTTCGACTGTCCCAAAGTGTGCGCCGTTACATCCACCGAGTCGTTGTGTCGAGATCACAAAGACACAGAGTTTTTGGCGAAAGATCAGGAGGCAAAGCGATCCAGCCTGCAGGAAGCTCCAGTCACGCTTCCGCCCCCAAATGAAGCACAAAGCCGTAACCTTTAAGTCGTCCATCCATCCATCATGCTGAATGTTTCAGTGGCACAGAGCCAGAGAAGGTTGTGAGGTCATCTTTTAAACGATCAAACATCATGTCCTGCCTGTCTGTCCTGTTTCTCTCAGAAATACGTCACCACACAGAAGATACATACTCTTGAAGGTCGCTTCGGCTCAACGTTTTTGGAGTTTCATACTAAAACCAGTCTTTCTTTTTTAAGGTCCCCAATAATACGACCACAGGCATTTTTTAAACTCTTTCCGACAGCTGGACTTAGATACCCTTGGCGAACATTTCTGTCGACACTTTTACAGCAACATATTCCATTATGCTGATGGTCAAATCTCCCAAACAAACACCTAACAAAGCAATTTGCAAACATATTGCCGAATCCAACTTGGAAGACACGTACAAGGAAAACAGCGAGGCCTGGTTTTACAGGCAGCACTCTGCACCGACGAGCTGGACGGAATTGAACAGACTTTAACCAACACTCGCTGGCTGGCTGACGGATGATTGACAGACCTTTAATAATTAATACTTGAAAGTCAAAATCAGCCCCGGCAGCGTGTCTTGTCGCCCGCCGTGAACGTCTCTCAAACAGAAACATGAAAGGAGCTGCTGGCTAAAACAGAGCCTGGACGGCAGCCAATCAGCTGTCAGAGTGGGAGGACGACGCTGGGAAAAAAACCAAAACCTTGTTAGTCCGCCCAGTCTGTCGGAGAGAAACCGGCGGCCCGGGAGACGAAGTGAAGTCAGAGGTGGACGCTTTAAATACGAAGAGTTCCCGTTTCGCATGTAAGACCAGTAAATACTTGGGTTCGCTTCAAATCAAACACTCAGCTTTGATTTCTGGGAACTCCTGGTGGCCAGTGCATATTTAATAACTGACTTCAAACGTCTTTTTCTTCATCATGTCTTTTGACTGTGTGATAAGTAGATTGTCATTGAAAACATGAGTTGTTTCCTCCCTTCACTGGAGCTCTCTGAATCTAACCTGAGGGGGGAGAAAACAAATCGTAATAAATCTGATTTGAAGTCTGTGTGGAAAATGAAAATGACTTGTAAAGATGAAGGTGGTTTGTTGAATACGAATGAGGGTCGCTGAGGGAGGCGTCGGGCTCGCTATAGGAGCTGCAATTAAAACCAATTCCAGACGTTGGAAACGTTTGATTCAGAGCCAGAACTTAAGGAGGAGGAGGAAGAGGAGGAGGAGGAGGAAGAGGAGAGATGCTGCCGGCTGCTGTCAGAGCCTAACTAAAGCCTCATCAAAGGGACGAGACATATCTGCAGATCTTATACATATATCCATAAATACATATGTGGAATGATGATATTGTGGATTATGCAATATGCATTATCTGCATAACACTATATGATCTCGAAGGTTACGCTTCATTGGTATTGCTAATTTTAGTAGTTTTGTTTTGCTTTAGATGTTTTTGCACTCGAAAAAGATTGAGCATTTCAAAATAAAAGTTTTACTTTATTTTATTTTATTTATCTTATTTTTTTCCCTGTTCTTTTTTTGATTATTCGACTACGGAGATGCAGCTGAAAGCTCTGGAAAAAGCTAGTAAATGGACCTTGAGGTTTTTTTTATGATTATTATTTAAGACTGAACTTCCTGTTTGAAAAGCTGCTGAACAAAGCCGGAGCTGATCTCTAGCAGGTGAAACTGCTTCGTGGTCATTCAGGACGAATGTGCGGTCAAACAGCTTTGAAACAGTGGCAGTAATAGCATCATCAGCGATAACGATGAGTCATTGTGGGATGTCAGCAGCGCGGCGTCCTGCAGCCGTTTCCTCTTGCTCCTGATGCGGTTTGACGTTGCCGCTGCAGGCGGCAAATTAACATCCCGACCAAACGCTCCGCGCAGGAAACCCCGCGATGTAGCTGCAGGACCCTGCGACTCCCAGTGCGTCTGTGTGACTGTGAGCTGGTTAAGTCAATGTGACATTTCTCTGAAGTTTTTTTTTTTTTTTCTGTTGGAACAAATCGAGACGTGAAAGTTTTCCAGGTCAGCAGAGATGTTCTGGTTGCGAATGCAGCTACCGGTTTTTCTGAAGGTCACAACCTCTCTGACACCGCCCGGGTCGTGATGAAGACTGACAGGGTCGGGCAGAGTGACACAGTGATGTCACCTGACCTGTCTTCGGGGAAGGAGGATGGAGGAGACTAACTGCTGGGTTCAGAGCTTCGGTCAAGGACCCCAAACTTTCTATTCCTGCTCGTCATTTTCAGAATCACTTTTTAGATTAAATCTCTTTCCTTCCTGCCATTGATTTCACTTCATTCCTATCAAGATCCGATTCATTTTAAAATCAAATCCATCAATATAAATAAATGTTTAGTTAAACAGACTCAAACGGATGTTTAAGTCCAAAGAACTGCTGGATGAGTTAAATTCAGTCAATTCAAAAATAACTTTTTTTATTGAGCTGAATAAATTCGTACTTCCAACAACTCCCTTCAACGAAGAAAAATCAACAAAAATGAACAAATCTAAATCCACCAAACGAAGACAAAGGTTGACGCAACACGCGATATTTAGTCAGAGTAAACTTTGGTGATGTTAGAGGAAGAAATTGTATTTTTTTTCCCTTCACTTACAATTTCACTCGTCTTTTGATAAATCTAACATGACATGACAGTGTGTTACGCACAGCGCTGACGAGAACATCCATGAGGGAAACAGACTGTGCTGACTACTGTTGACTGCTGACTCAGCAGCTTTAGTTTGCATAACTGACACTTACACTTAAATACAGCAGCATACAATTTACAGTGAATCTGGTCTGGATGAAGAAGAGAGTGGAGTTGTCTTGTATGGAACTGGCCCCGGTTTCCCGATAACGTCCACTCTTAGCGCGCTACGAAGACTCCTACGTTATGACTTACCAAAGTTGTTTACCTCTATAGTCGTGGTTCCCGAACGGTCTCTTAGGAGTCTTCTTAAAGGAGTCATCACCAGGAAATCGCAATTTCTCTTGTTAAAACATGCATATCTGTGTTTGACCTCAGTTGAAACTTGCCTGAAAGGCTGGAGTTTGAAAGTGGCGCCGTTTTTTCGCTTCTGCTCTTTTTCCGAACAGGAATAGCACACAAGGGTGTGCATTCCTAAAGCACGAGATTTTGATTCTGCGCCTACGGTGACGTCACCGTGGAGGCTACTTGCATAAGCCCACCCCTCTTTCACCACCCAACCCCGCCCCGTCCGCTACCTGAAATCGCCGAAGCGCCGCCATTGTTTTGGAGTCTGCATGCAGGCAAGCCCCCCCGGCTCTGTCCTTCCTGCGGCGAATCAACGCGCGCCTCATTACATATTATACAATGCACATCCGGACCAGTCAAAACCTCGCGCGTAATCTCGCGTGATAAAATCGCGGTACGAAAAAGGGTCAGAACAAGCTCAATGTTTGATTAAAATTTTTTTTTTTTTTTCTAATAAGTTTTACGAATTGATCCAAAGCGATCCAAGGGGGGCTGGATACGTATAAAACCAGGTTATGACTCCTTTAAGAAACACTCCTTACGTCATACGTACACGGCGCTGTCCAGAAAGAAAGTGCTGAAATCGATTGCTCAGAGTTCGATTTTCCATTTCATGCGCATTTAATGTGCAGGTGCATGACAGCACTATATTATAAAATGTAGGCTATTTCAGTGTTTGCGAATAAAACATTGCTAGAAATCCTTCTAGGCCTAAACATTTATTTAACCATGGTTGAACATACTACCATAGCCTATACTGATTTAAAAAAGCTACCTACTGCGTAAAAACGCAGCGCTGCCAGCAGCTGGACTTCAGGAGTCAGTGCAAAGTTCCAACATGTTGGTCTGTCAAGCGTAGGCCCAATCAGGTCAAGCAACTGGCGTATTTGTTGCCGTTGTAGTCGAAACTTATGCAATATAGCTGCGTCGGTCAATATATCCATGGGATTGAAGTTGATCCTTATGAAATTATGTATTACTAAACGGCTCCAAGGACGGCGACATCTTTGGTTCAGCACGAGGATGCATTGTATCGCTGCCATAGTTTTGCCACCATTCACAACTGTCTTCGGCGTCCATTATTTTAGCCACTCAGACCCTAATTGTTTGACGATGTGCCAATTTCCCAACTTGCTTGCAGGATTGTGCATGCCTTGACTTTGACTAGGCCTAATGGGCTAATTAAATGACACTGTAATATACCTAGGCTACTTCTGAGGTTGAGGTAAAGCTTAGCCTTCTGATGAAAAGAATGCGCATTTTATTTTTATTTTCTTCATGAATGACTTACAACCATTGGTGAAACACAACACTGGCAATGTGTGTGCAACGGGGATTTCTGGATTACCGTACAGTGGCGGCGACTAGCGTCAGGAGCTGAAACATCACTACGGTAGAGCTAAGAAGGCTCTAAGAGTGCTCCAGACCACTCTTACCAACGTATGACGTACGCACCAACAACCATGCCACGTTCAAAGTCACTTAAAAATAGTTTGTCTTGATGAGCCGGCAACCTTCAGTTTGAAAAGTGAAGCCAAGCTGAGGTGCCTTAAATTTGCATTCTCTCTGCTGGCCATCGGGGGCAACTCCTCTGGTTGAAAAAGAAGTCCAGTTGCAGAGAATGACCCTACATGAGTTTACGGAGCCAGATGCTGTACTATATACTGTGCTTCTTCTTATATACAGTCTGTGATCTGGAGGATCTGGAGTCAATTATTGTTCATTGGAAAAAAAATTGGAAATTGAAATCCGCCAAGAAAACTCCAACCTCTCATTCCTCGTATTTCCACACTCTCTTCATTTGGTATTCAGGAAGTCAGATTAAGCTTTAAAATAACTTTGTTTCGCTGTTTTCTTGCAATAAATGTCAACTCTTCGTCCTCATATTGACACTATATAAACCCCAATGCGTGCACACACACACACACACACACACACACACACACACACACACAAGCAATATTTGATTTCTCCATTAGAACCAGGGGTGAAAAACATCTTTTATCTCCCTATTTAGTTGTAAAATTCAGCATTTTACAAAAACACAAAAAAGACTCTCCATCGTGGACATAGAAGGCTTTCAACACCAGTTTAGTGTGTGTGTGTGTGTGTGTGTGTGTGTGTGTGTGTGTGTGTGCGTGTGTGTCTGTGTGTGCCTGTGTGCGTGTGCATCACTAATCTTTATAAGTGGCTATAAATCCTCTGCTGTGGTACCGGGCAGCGTGCTGCTGCTGACTAGGGGAGGGTGTGTGTGTGTGTACGTGTACGTGTGTGTGTGGGGGTGGGGGTGGGGGGGGGGGGGGGGGGGGGGGGGGGTTCTGCCAACGTTCAGGGTTCACTGGTTTCTGGAGTCCTCCTCGCTCCCTCGCATGACGCCATCGCTCACTGTATGAATATTTATGAGAGGAAACTGCTGCAGTTGAGGCGATTCATCTCATCCGGCGAGAGCTGCAGCTCCGCACGGGGAAGTGATCGCGTCGCACGCCGCCCCGGATGTTTCTGGATCGCAGCCAAACATGGCCGACTCGGTTTGTCATCGCCCAACCTCGGCGGGTTGATCGCCCTGTTTGTTCACGGCAGAACAGGACCCCGGGAGAATGAACATGATACATTTTCTAGTTAAAAAAAAACAGTCGCAGCAGCCCAACACCGTGAAGAGATGGAGCCACAGGAAACGGGAACCTGAATATCTTAAATCAAGGATGCGCACAGGAAGGAGCCGAGCATCACATGAGAATAACGAGGAACCAACAAAAACGTAAATGAAAACCAGGGTCGTGTCATTTACTCTGCTCCGTTAATTAAGTCCCTGCTGTGGGACAATTAAAATGTGTCAGATCCATAATAATTACACACATAATCTTCAGGGCTACCACGGGAACTTATTTTGGAAAAAATATATCATAGTCGATGAGAAATGAATCCCGTATGAATTGTTGCATGAATTACACATATGGTGTTTAAGAGCCAAATATCGGCTTTTAAAATATTTAATTAGAAAGACGTCACACTCAAAGTCTCTCTCTGTGTGTTGGGTACCAGGATGTAACGTTACTATAACAACAGGTCTCTCTGTGTGTTGGGTACCAGGATGTAATGTTACTATAACAACAGGTCTCTCTGTGTGTTGGGTACCAGGATGTAAAGTTACTATAACAACAGGTCTGTGTTGGGTACCAGGAACGTTACTCACACTAACTTCACCACGATCGAGATCTCCATACACACAGCAAAATAAAAACATCTGCTGGATACTTTTGAGTTTTGTGTGAGACGAACAGCAGTTTAATGTAGTGCAGATTTTAATGTGCTCAGCCTTTGGCTCCAAGCTGCAGCATGAAAGTCCTGGAGATGTTCAGTGTGTGTGTGTGCGTGTGCGTCATGGGGTTCAGCACACAAACTGTTTTGATCCTGAGGCCAGACATTCCTCCGCTTCTGCATAAAAACCTTTTCATTTGTCCTCCATTTTTTAATCAGCTCCAAATTTCTTTCAGATGAAAAAAAACACCCACAACAAAAAAGCAGCAAAGCAGAAAATAATTTAAAAAAAGAAAAAAACAGCTGGCAGGAATATGAAATAAATAAAGAGCAATTAATGTAAAAGCCTGCTGGAGTATTAATGAGGAGGATTTAAAGGTGAGGGAGATGTAGTGCTCCTCCGACAGGTAATGCAGGTCCCCAACATGAATAATGTATGAGTGTCAGAGCGGAGCAGCTGATGTTAAATATAGACAGCGGAGAGCACAAGACGTAAATGAAACGCTAATGCTCAGAGCTGAAACAAATTATCTTTCTGTAAATTACTCACAGAGCTGTCTTCTTGTTTTTTTTCCATCCAACCATCTGAATAATGCAGAACGCATCCAGAGACTTCATTAACATACAGCCAGACTTCCAGGCTGAAAATGCCACAAACTCGGCTTGGAAAACCGTCCCTCGCTTTCTGAAAAAGTCAAATGTCGTCTGAAAAGGGGAGCCTTTTTCTTTCTGAATCAAAGCTGCTCGGACTTTTCAAATGCAGGGACTTTGAGAGGAGCATATATTTTGAAGGGAAGAACCAGGCGGCATCCTCAGGGTCTAAAAACTGAAGGATTCCATTTTTTATGCTAAAGGCTACGCTTTAGGGCGTACCTAGCTAAGATACGTTGTGATGGACAGGTCGTTACCATGGCATCAAGATGTAATGCCCATTGATGAATAAATTATTTCCATGAACCCTTTGAGCACAGCTCTGGTAAACAAGATTTAAAGTGGTGCTTTTGTATGATTCTTTATGGAGAATACTCAGTTTTACAGATGTGTCCACTATAACAAATTAGTAAGCAAAATTGATTTTGTGTCTGTAGACTAAATAATATATCCAGTCAGACAGCCCTTATATAGGCAGTTATTGCAGCTCCAAGCTGGATTCCTATGATGAGAGGATAGAATCTATACAGGCCAAATCACAGATTGTTCTCCAAGGACTTGACAATCATATCACATAAAGCAGTGTTAACATTTGATTCAGACGAGGGATAAACTCACTCTAAATTCCCCTTCAAACCCCACAACTGGTCTAAAGTTACATTGACCTCCAAAGACAAATGACTCAAACGTGAAATATGACAGCGAACACGGGACATAAATAATGTGTAGGAAAGAATGGAGTTTGAGCTAGTTTAAGGAACTGGGGAATTTTGTTCCTAAAGACAAGTGTGAGTATTTTGTATGTGTCATATTTGTCCTTTTTCATTCCCACTCAGCTGTGTTTTGCTTCAGGCCGACCACTGGCTGATAAATGAAGCGCTGCTATAGTTATACACGAGAAACCTCCATGAGTTTCTGTTTGAATTATTATCTCAGATTTGTAAATGACTTTCTGTCCACCACAGGAGTGAAAAAACAAATTAAACTGAGCAGAGCAGCAGCTTACACACCGTTTTCACTGGTTCAACCTATTAATCCACTACTGTAATTACACACGTAGTCTTTGTCTGGCTGAGCAATCAAACTTCCAGACTTAATCTGTTACCAGAACTCACTGAGAGTCCAGAGCAGCAGCTCAACACACTGCATGAAGGGATTCAATGAGGTGTTTCTGAGTCAACCGTACTGGACTGAGGATTCAAGTTAAGACCAACAATCCAAGTCATGTCAGGGAAGACCTGAGGCAGGGGAGACCCGAGTCAAGACCAACAATCCAAGTCATGTCAGGGAAGACCTGAGGCAGGGGAGACCCGAGTCAAGACCAACAATCCAAGTCATGTCAGGGAAGACCCAAGACAGGGAAGACCCAGGTTAAGACCAACAATCCAAGTCATGTCAGGGAAGACCTGAGGCAGGGGAGACCCGAGTCAAGACCAACAATCCAAGTCATGTCAGGGAAGACCCAAGACAGGGAAGACCCAGGTTAAGACCAACAATCCAAGTCATGTCAGGGAAGAACCAAGACAGGGAAGACCCGGGTTAAGACCAACAATCAAAGTCATGTCAGGAAAGACCCAAGACAGGGGAAACCCGGGTTAAGACCAACAATCAAAGTCATGTCAGGGAAGACCCAAGACAGGGAAGACCCGAGTCAAGACCACAATCCAAGTCAAGTCCGAGAATACCCAATTGAAGACCAACAACACAAGGCAAGACAAGGAAGATCCAAGTCAAATCCTACATTTGAGACCTTGATGGGGCCTAAAAGCCCATACTGGAGGTTAGGTAATTCAATGAAAAGCTAATTCTTTGTGACCACTGATGTGTGGTAGATAAGACTTCTGATACTTGCTGGTCTTAACCCTGGTGTTGCCTCGTTGAGGTCCCTACCTGCCTTCCTGGATGGGAGCAGCAGCTGCGTATAATCATCATTCAACCATCCTTGCTCAATCAATTAGTCAGTGTGTGGGTGTATATACTGGATTATATAGGATACTCTTATATGTATATGTCCTGTCCTCATACACAATTAATGGAAAGATAGTTGGATTGGTGGATGCAGGTGTAAATTAACATCCCGTCTGTGTTAAAAGCTTGCTGTGTCTCTAATGGACCGGCTCTGGCTTTATTATTCAGCTCTGCTTATTAATGAAAAGGTTTTTACTGCTTTGAGCTTTGAGCTTTATTCCCAGTCTTGATTAAATTTAGCTCCTCTTGTTTCCATTGTTTGTTCTTTTTTGCAGCGTTTGGAGTTTCTTTGTTGCCGTCAGCTGAAATCCTTGAAGAGTGTTGAAGTCTCTTAATACATAAATGGTAAATGGCCTCATTTATATAGCGCTTTTCTCCAAAGCGCTTTACATTAATGACTGTCATTCACCCATTCACACACCGACGGCTGTGTCAACCACGCAGGGAGACAGCCAGCTCGTCAGGAGCAATTGGGGTGAGGTGTCTTGCTCAGGGACACCAGGCACTCAGCTAGGAGGAGCCGGGGATCGAATCTTGCGGTTAATCAAGCGGAAGTAGAAACAAAATCTGTTTTTTTGAATGAATGCATCTCTTTTTCTATACACTTCCAGTCAGCAAAGCAGGGACACATTTATACAAGGAATTATCCAGAAAACGGAGGGTCGTTATTTCATAATGACAACAAACGGGTTTTAAGATCTAAAAAAGGAAGTTATTTCTACAAATGTGTGACCCAATAAAAGAGTTTGTCCTTTTATGTCTTCACCTGAAGATAGCATATTATTATTTCATATTAAACCTATGGATTATAATTGCATTACTGAACAAAATATTGCTATTATTTCCTGATTACAATCTCTTCACGCTTACATTTCAGAACATGATCTGCCAGAACTTCCCTTCCTGCTCTGGAACAAACCAGAACTGATCACACTGATTGATTCTACTGACAGGAGGGAGATAGTTATGTGCTGCTGAACACGATCAGTCTCCAGTCTCGTAATCAATACCCTGATATCAAAAGGAAGATTTTGATACCCCCCCAGCAGTTGCCAGCTGTGCACGATCACGAGCTGATCAATAACTTGTCATTTTTATACAGACAGGGTTTCTGCTGTTCTGGACCCACTGATCAGCAGGGAGCCTTCATGTATTTCATTGAAAGCAGATGTGGGTCAATGATGAAACTGATCGATGAGCACAACGCTGGTGGTCTGAATGGAGAGATGCTACAACCGAGGGGCCCATCAGCAAGGCATCAACCCTCAGGAAGCTGCATGTGCGTCACAGGAGGAAACAACGCAGATGAGAGAGGATGGAGGTGAAGATGAGATGAATGAGACGAGACAGAGATTAAATGGACGACACCGGATGAGCAGCCTGGTCTCCAAAAAACTACGTTCCCACACAATGAAACTACGTTGCTGATCTGGTTTCTAGGGCAACAAGTCTGCATAGGGAGGAGGTCTGGGTGGTGGAATGGTCCAAAAACAGCTGTTGTTCGTGCCCGTGTGAAGCATGTACTTTTGTTATATTTTTCTTTATTTTAATTTCATAGTCATTTTAAACCAAACCATGGTTTTTACTAAACCTTACCAAGCTATGTTGTTTGTCCGTTAACCACGTGTTTGAGAGTGCAGTTTAGTTGTAGGACAAAACAAAATGAGATGAGGCATGATGAAAAGGGATCATCTGAAATAAAATTAAAAAAAAATAACAATAAAATCATATAAATGATGAGAGACAGGAAAGGAGGAGATGAACTTGACAGGATAGGAGCGTAAAGAATAAGATGAGATGTGTGGAAAACTGGCTGAAATGAGATTTACAACAGAATCCAATCAGGCAAAATGAGAGAAACAACTTGAGAGCATCGAAGAAGGCAGGAAGTGGCAAAAGGAACAACGCAAGATGAAATAAGATGCCGTGAAATGAAGAGACAAGTCGAAATAAAACAAGGGGAATGAGACAAAGTTAGATTAACAAGACACCAGAGTCAGATGAATAAAAAACGAGAAGGCAAAATGAGATTAGATGGGATGAGATGAGACCCGGAGACATAACGGGCGCGACAGATAAGATATTAAAAGAGATTTACAAGCGAATGAGATACATACGTTTCGGTCAAAGACAAAGTAAGAGAATGGAAGATGGAGAAAATATGTGGAGATGGGCCGGGTAATGGGATGAGACTCAATGAACAGAGGGGACGCTGAGATTTACAAGACAACAAGGTGAGATCAGTCCGACAAACATGAGGAAACAAAAAGGAGATAATATTTGACAAGACAAAACAAGATTGGAGTCGATAACATTTAAAATGAGACGAGGGGATTTGAGTCAAGCCAGTGTGAGATGAGATAACGGATAAGATGAAGCTGTGGAGAACTCTTGGGGCTACAACAACATGATGGATAATAAGATGCATAAGATCCATTCAATAGATGTAAAGTCGTAGTTTTTGCGCGATATTCCGACCAGAATCAAACAGAATAAACACACGGGATTCTTAGGAATGCTGGTGTCTGACAGTAGACGCTGACAGTTGACGGCGGGAAACAAATCCTCTTCTGGATAACGGCAAAGCTTCACAGATAAATCTGCTCCGTCTTAATGCCAACACAGAGCACTGATTCCTACAGCATTGTTGAAAAGACCACACACACACACACACACACACACACACACACACACACATGAACCAAAGGATGGAAGCACTCAGGGACAAAAACAACAGATAAAAAGCAAGAGGATTGTGAACATCGCTTTGCGGCGCAGACGGAAACAACGACTCGGGAACACAGGATTTATTAGAGCTGCCGGATGTTTAAAAGGCAGAGCGAGACTTCTGTACACCCGAGGCCCCGTGAAACCTCAGTAACCACAGTAACAATAATGCGTAACATTAACAATAATATATGTCAACTACAACATCAGCAACCTGAGGATAAAGCGTTGTTTATCACCGAAAAGCTGTTTTAGCCACGCTAGAGTCACGGCTCTGTGATTGGTCGAAACTGAATCATCTCAACAACTAGCACAGCACAGACTGTGGAAGGGTGGTAGGGCTGCACAAAAAATCGTTAAAAAATCGCGATCTCGATTCACACATACACGTGATCTTATTTCTACACACAGCGATTCTGAAGCATTTTATATCTTGAGCTGCATCACAAAGCGCCACATTTTTGAAGCGCCCCCAAACGCAGCACTGCCGCTGCCTCCTCCCTCAACCTATGGTAAAGCGTCTTTACAACACGTGATTCAGTGGAGGAAGCCGCCTGCAGTTGAGTGTTTGGAAAGAGAGAAGGTACGTGTCCACAGGCAGCGGTGTTTCTCCGCGTCCCATTCATTGCGCCTGGCTCGACTCGCCGCCTCGGGAACGCTCGCAAACGCTCGCGAAAATCTTCTAAACTGAATGTTGTCGATCTAAAATAAAGACAGATTCAGCAACTGCATAGCTTATTTCTCGCTTAAAATGTTTTCAGAAACACCTTTCGGTGAACTATTTTTGTAAAATAAGAGAAAGTTTCCAAACGAGCCGCCATGTTGGTCTGCATGAACTCCGGAGGAGACAGGACAGCAGTGAAAGCGATCGTCCAATCAGGTGCAGCTATGAAGTGTGCGCGTGATTGTATGAAGGAGAGCGCCTGTCAATCATCCTCAGTGGCAGCCCACCAAGTGTGCAATACTGGGAAGCGGCGCGTCCACTCGCGTTTAAAATCGCCTCTGTGGACACGTATTAGGTACGTGTCCACAGAAAAAAAAATATTTTTTACTTTTGTAAAAATTACTTATCTTCCAATGATAGAACAACTACTATGCCCCTGCCAAAGCAACAAACGTTTTTTTGTTTTGTTAAAGTTCATCAGTGCAATAAACATTTTGTGGAAAAAAATCGTGCAAGAGAATCGTGATCTCAATTCTAAGCAAAAAAATTGTGATTCACATTTTTTCCAGAATCGTGCAGCCCTAAAGGGTGGCACACTGAAATTACACATATTTTTAAATGCACTTTAAATGCATTTTTTAAAGGCACCCTGAACACAAAGACAGGTCTTCTTGCAAATTGTTGTGTAGTAGTCCAAGACTTTTGTTGACTTTTTGAAGTTTTGAAACTCTAATCGGACAAACTGATTGACAGCTCTGGTGGGGTGGCCAGGGAGGGTGGCCAATCAGATTCCAGGAGGAGCCGGTGCCACCGCCAGCCACCCCGGTGGCCACGCCCCTGCCCCAGAGGATGAACGCTATCCTAAAGTATCTCAACCTTTCCTGGATAGATTGGCCGAAACCTGAGTTTTCCTCCAGTGCCACCAATTTAATCATACTTCTTAATAACTATTGGATAGATCGGCATTTCATTTGGTACGCATATTCCTTTCGGGAAGAACTTTGGAGATCCCAAATGAATTGTGTGTCCAATAATTTGGTTTATGATGAAATACCTGCAAAATGAATCGCAATCCCATCAACCTTAGCTGTACATTCTGCTAATACTAATTTGCGAATGTTAGCATAATAATATGCGAAACAAAGGTGGTAGACAAGGTAAACAATGTACTTGATAAGCATCTACGTTTTAGCATCATCATTGTGAGCGTGTTTGAGTCCTGATCACTGATCACCTCCTGGTGGCCAGCAGCAATGTCTTCTATCCTGCCACCTCTATGTTAGCCGGTGGGACATGGGACAAATTTGCTTTTTTTCCCCTAAAGATGGTTTCTGTCATCGTAGGTAGTTCACAAAGCATGCTTTAGTTTGATCATGAATGTATTTCTAGAGATATGGTTAGGTTAGTTGTTTTGTCCTTCTAGTCAAATAGCTAACAGGATGCTAACATCAGTTAAGTACGGCAGATAGGTGGCTCTCTCAGCTGAATTGCGATTATGCTGGGTGGGTTTATGGGCGGGACCTCAATACCACGGCTCCACCCACAAAAAATGTGGTTGTGTCTAGAAGGTAACCCACAGGTTGAAAAACTTGGTGGTTGAGATGGTTGAGGTTATTATTTATGTTAAGATAGGTAGTTGGGCAGCAGGTGTTTTTTTTCGTAACTTGTGGGTAACCATCTAGACAGGACCATATTTGGGTACAGTGGAAGGAAGTGGACATACATTGTCCATCTTTAAATCTAGTCTATGCTGTCGATTATTAACCTTGGATATAACAGTTATCATCCCCAACACACAGGTGTTATATAGTTAATCAAGACGTTACCAGCCCCACTCCAGGATTTTACCCATCATGCTTTGGGCTTCATGTGGGGGTGCAGAAACGCTGCTGGTTTCAAAGAGAGTTCGTCGGTTGTAAATGTGCGGACGATGCTGCAGAAGGAGTGTGCATTCCGTTCAGGTTCACCGGCCTCGTGTCGACTTTAATGATGAATCATTGAGGTCAAAGCTCACTGGGAATGATCTAATAACCGGATCTATTAATAATAATAGGCCAAAACGAAAACAACGATGATGCTTTCACCTACCTCACAAAGTCCATCTGTCTTCATTTCTGCGGGGGCTGAAACATCCTGACAGGAGACGGAACTACAGAGAGTTTTGAAGTTTTTCACAATATGCCGTGTTTCTGAATTTCTGAGCATCTCTCAGCTTACAAAGGATACTTTTATCTCAGCATCTTTTCTTCTCAAGGGGTTAGACTCTTTCTTTTCAATAATGAAGGAAAGGAGCCTTTTTCACTTCCAGTCGCTTCATACATGACTTCACACTGATATAAAGTCTAGCCCAAATTCAAAATATGTTTTTAACCCTTTTAGATCACATCCCTGTCTATTGTGCAGCTAACAATACATCTACAATACTACAAAAAAATATATTTCTTCATGTTTTATTCTTCCTGGAAATTAAAATGTGCTTACATCAGCTAGTACCAACCAATCTCAACCAATAACATCATGACATCCATTAATCAATCTACAACTTGTAGAAGCACATAGCTAGAGAAGATGAGTTCATCTTTTCAGCCATCAAATCAAATTCCTCCCAACGTTAAGTCCCGCCTCCTGTCCTGAGATACGTCACCATACAGAAGAAAGACACTCTGGAAATGCTGTTTCAGCTCAATTTTTTTGCTAAATGATGAGGTTCTACCAGCAATGTCCAGTCAAGGAAAGGATGGCTGTTATTGTCTTGATATACAAATACATGAAATGCATTTCTGTGCTACGGTTTCTCGTGACTTGTTGGCTGACATAACACAAATGCCGATAAATCTGCATTGTGCTAAACTGAGCCTCTAATGGCTCTAATGGAAACACCTGAGAGCCTTCCAGACCTGATTACCCTGACCCTGAATTTGGACTTGGACCTGACTTGGGTCCACGGTTCAGGTCTTTGTTACACAACAATGATGGAGGTTAATGACAATAACATTTTAGCTCCTGCAGTATGTGCTCTTCACTCTGCCTATTGTGTTTCCTGTCCCAGCCTCCATAGTGACGGCAAGTTAGCGAGCTCACTCGGTCGCTAACAGGCCAATACGTTTGTGCAGTTTATTCACGTGACGTATTTGTAGCATCAACTCCTGACTAATAACTAGTTAGGTTCCTCCTCGCGGGATACGTCGGCCGAAGAAGGTGGAACCCAGTAGAGGATTTACCAGCTGCTCCCGCCCACACCCTTTGTCTTTCCCGTCACCAAGCAACCAGGAGTGGTTGACAAGAAATAGCATCGAAGAGGTAACTAACATTATATGATTAAAATGGAGCCAGAGATCACGTTTTATGCGGCCGCTGAATTGGGAAACAACTATCTGTAAACTGTGTCTCTGACTTATGAGTGGATGGTTCAACACAGCGATACACTACATTAGCTCCCTGCATTTTTTACTCTCTGGCTCTCAAGTAAGTTCAACACAGTCAACACAGCTTCCGTGTGGTCAGTGGCCTGAATTTGCATGTCAAAGTTCCCCAACCTCAAATGCAATTCATGGAAAATGAGCCACAGAAATGTTGGTGCGACCAGGACTTTAGCTGGGTGTCCACATGTGCCATGTGCAAACCAACAGCCTTCAGGTTTCCATACCAACCAAAGACCATACTGATTAACTCGCCCTCTGGTAAAGTAGAGGAAGTCATCTGTGAAATAACCTGAAGACTGTTGGCTCAGACCTCAACACACGTGAGCAGGTCCCGCTTCGGCAAAATGTATTCGCTCTGCTGTTGGGTCCGATTTCTGAATCAGGAGTATATGAAGGTTTCATGAATGAGGCGGGAGGAATGTGTGTGTGTGTGTGTGTGTGTGTGTGTGTGTGTGTGTGTACTGGAGCTCACACAGATAAATGCTGGGTCTGACTAAAATATTCAGCAGAGCATTTTACAGCCGAGGCGCTGAAGAAATATAAAGCACACACACAAACACACACAGTGAGCACTGCTCAGCTGATCCTGCAGCTACAGTGTGTGTGTGTGTGTGTGTGTGTGTGTGTGTGTGTGTGTGTGTGTGTGTGTGTGTGTGTGTGCTCTCCTTTCACCAATTAGCTTAATTAAAGAGTCTGGACATAATTTATTGACAGCAGGAGACTCCGGCAGAAAAAGCGGGAGGAAAAAGAGAGTCAGCCCAGCAGCTCTCAGATCTGTTTCTTCAATAACCAACCAACATCAGAGAGCAACACCACAAACATGAAGTGATTCTTAAACTTTGCTTTGGGATACTTAAAGCGAACTGAACCATCTATTTATTAAAGGAGTCATCACCTGGAAATCGCAATTTCTCTTGTTAAAACATGCATATCTGTGTTTGACCTCAGTTGAAACTTGCCTGAAAGGCTGGAGTTTGAAAGTGGCGCCGTTTTTTCGCTTCTGCTCTTTTTCCGAACAGGAATAGCACACAAGGGTGTGCATTCCTAAAGCACGAGATTTTGATTCTGCGCCTTCGGTGACGTCACCGTGGTGGCTACTTGCATAAGCCCACCCCTCTTTAACCACCCAACCCCGCCCCGTCCGCTACCTGAAATCGCCGAAGCGCCGCCATTATGTTTTGGAGTCTGCATGCAGGCAAGCCCCCCCGGCTCTGTCCTTCCTGCGGCGAATCAACGCGCGCCTCATTACATATTATACAATGCACATCCGGACCAGTCAAAACCTCGCGCGTAATCTCGCGTGATAAAATCGCGGTACGAAAAAGGGTCAGAACAAGCTCAATGTTTGATTAAAATTTTTTTTTTTTTTCCTAATAAGTTTTACGAATTGATCCAAAGCGATCCAAGGGGGGCTGGATACGTATAAAACCAGGTGATGACTCCTTTAAGAAATCCCCTGGTTCATCAGTGGAAGAGATGTTATACCACAACCTAATATCTGATGGATGTGATGATGTCTACTCAGAATTCATCTATTTACAGGCTAAATATCTGCTAAACATAAAATGAACACAAAGATGCAACATAGACACAGTCAAATTGACAGGGAGTCCATTCTAGGGGGATTTGATGCAAATCATTTTTTATTTTATTTAACCTTTTATTTTACCAGGAAAGGGAGTCCAGGCCAAGAGTCAAAATGTCTAAATAACACAAAGCAACCAGGTGGATTAAATGTACCATGGATGGAACTGTGTTGTCAATGACATTTTGAGGGAAATGTAATCTGTAGTGGATTACATTTCCTCTTGACGTAAGACAGACTGGTTTCAAAGACCTTCTGGAAGTCCACGTATGGAGGTCTGAGTGGTGGACGGGTCAAAAACCACAGCATTGCATTTTTTGCATTTGAACCCAAAGCATGATGTTTATTATCTAAACACAACCAAGTTGTGTTTCCGAGAACCTAACTATGTAGTTTTGTGGCATTCTTTTTATTTTGCCCATTTACGTGTTTCAAAATCGCAGAGCAAAAACGTTTCCCTGGAAACATGATTGAGAGTGCAGTTCGCTGCAGGGGAACATATTTTTTTCTGAAACAGGGTTGAACAAGACCAAAGACAGACCAGAATATACCAGAATATTCATGAGTGGACGAGAGAGCAGCTGCAGCTCATCAAACCCAGTAAAACCAGCAGCTAGTGATAAAAGTGACTAGTAAAATATTCATTTCTGAACAACGTGCACTAATACCCACTGATTTAAAGAATGGACAGCGTGTGTTAGTGGTCCTGCTGTTAATTCATGGTCCATGACTTGGCTTTTTGTGAGACTGAGGCTAGAGATGAGCAGCAGGTTAAAGGTAAAACAGCAGGAAACCCAGTAAGATTCACTAAGGTCTTCTTAAACCAGCAGCCTAGAATGTGATCAAAGCAGGACTGGTGAAAAATGGAAAAAGCCGAACCTCGTCGTACTGGAAGCAACTTCAGGCCTGGAATCAAAGCGACCGATCAGAGCCACTGAAAACCCAGAAAAGTCCTTTTAAACTCGGCAAATCTGAAAGATAAAACCTGAATCTAACATAGTAGCAAAGTGCTGAAGGGTTCTCTGAAACCTGCTTAAAGCAGCAGTCTAGGACGTGATACGGCTCTCAGAAATGAGGCAAGACCTGACACGGCCCCGTAAAACAGGGTTAGACTCATCAAACCTGAACAGCACCACTGGAATCCATGATTCTGGGTGAAGCTGAACGTGGACCGGCAGCAGAGAGACGGTAAAACCTGCTGGGAGCCCGACACATGATCACCGCAAAAGACAGTCAAATCCCTTTAAACTAGGTTAAACCAACATGATCAGACCAGCAGAAACCAGGTGGAACCCCAGTAAAGCCCCCCCTTGAAACACTAAGACCACATCAAAACCTGGTAACACCCGGTGAGCCCTGCAAGCCTGATCCTGGAGGAGTTCTAGGTGATGTGGAGGGTCCAACCAGCAGCCTAACACATGATCAGAGCCCGCTGACATCCATTTAAAGCCGGTCAAACCCAGCAGGGGCCGGTGAATTCCCGCAGCCAGATCACACACAGTTAAGACCCCGGTAAGACCCAGTTCACCCGAACCCAACCCAGCCGACGGGGAGGCGCAACAAATGTGTCAATTCTCGTTTGGTCTGCGGCAACCGGCAATCACGCACGCGCGCACACACACACACACTGCGGGATGGAGGCAGAAATCACGCGTAAACGCGTGTACTCACCGCGCGCCGTGGTGTGAGCAGCCAGCAGCCAGCAGAGCAGCAGCAGGTAGACGGCTCCGGTCCTCCCCCTCCTCCGCACCATCACCTCCCAAACACCATCCATACATCCAACCAAACCCGGATCCATGCTGCCCGGGTGCAGGTACAAACCCCCCAAATCCAATTATTGATGTATTTATTTGGGCAATCCTCCACAGAATCCCACTGTCAATAAAAAATAAAAAATAAGAGTAATAAAAGAAGCTCACAGAGGATGGTGAGTCAGGAGGATTATGGTGAGGAGAGAGAGGGGGGGTAAAACAACCTCTCCTCTCCCCCAATAGAACCCTCCCCCCGATCGGGTTCGGATCCCCCAAAAAAAGAAAAAGGTGAAAAAAAGATAAGAGAAATCCCAAAAGAGAGACGCACGCGGTTAGTTCCCGTGGAGTCGGGCTGAGAAAGAAGTTCCAGCAACTATGAAGTCTCCATCACTCCCGCCGGTGCGGCTGATTCCCCATTCACGCTGACGCAGAGAGGGTTCGGGTCCACGCTGCCTTCCCGGAGGTCTGCTCCGTCTGCCAGGGAGGACGGATGGAGAGGGTCGGAAGAGGAGGAGGAGGAGGAGTGTGAAGCGAGAGAGTCGGACCCACTATCTCTCCCTCTTCTCTATAGGTCTACAGCTGGAGAGAGAGAGGGGGAGAGAGAGAGAGAGAGAGAGGGGGGGGGAGAGAGAGGGGTGGTGGTAGAGAGGCATAGGCAGAGTACAGAGCTATTGATCTACAGAGGCTGGAGGGAAAGCCCGGAGCTGGAGCTGGAGCAGAGCGGGGGGGAGGGGGGGTGAAGCAGAGGCTGGAGCCCGGCTGAGGAGGCACAGCAGCGGGGAGAGATTAGCTGAACTCTCCTGCCCTCTCTGGTCGCAGCGGGAACTTTAACACTTCAATTACAGCTGAGAGGAACAGCCTCATCAGCGTGAAGGAGACGCTCGCAGGATTGTCTGCGTCATTACTTCTAATAACAAATACAAAGTGTGATAAGATTCTATGGAAGCACATTTGCGCCAAGAGAATACAAGAAAATGAATGCCTTGAGATGCTAACACTAGCTGAAAGTCAACACTGACTCAGTGTTTCATGTTTGTTTTATTTGGTTTAATGTCTCAGAAGTGAGTAAAATATTTGATTCACGTCAACATTTTTGCTTGTTGTCTCATTATTTTTTAAATCGTCATCTCCTATCTTGATATTTTGAGTTCCATCTCGTTATTATTATTATCTCGTCACTGTGAGCAGATTTATTTGTATCATCTCTAACTTTTTCTAACTCAGATGTGACAGAAGAGGCCAAAAAGCCACTTGGTGATAAAATGAACCTACCCACAAATTATGGATAAAAAGAAAAAAACATGAAATGAAATGAAAAGACATCACTACGAACAAAATAGGAGAATACGACGGGGGAATTATTAAAAGAAACAATATGCTTTTACGCCGTAGTTCAGTTAATTTGGTCCACACCGAGAAAAAATTATTGTAGCAGTTTAGTTCTGTACGACGGCGTATTAGGGCCACTGTCGAAAAAAAAAAAAAAACGCAGCCGAGAGAGGTGGGCAATATTCTGAGATTAAAAGTCACAAATTTGCTAGTTTTAAAGTGGCAAATTTGCGACTAAGGCCCTTAAGGTAATGGCTGTTGATGGTTATTGTTGGTTAATTTTATATGGGCCAAATTGTCATCTTATTTGTGTTTATTGAGCAGGTAGTTTGCCTAAGCTAGCGGTAGCTTTCACTTGTTGTCATAGCAACGGCAAACATTCGGGTCAAGCTACGTGATTACTTCCTCTATGACCGCTAGCTTAGCCAAACCACCCGATCAACAAACACACATACCGTAAGATGACAATTTGGCCCATATAAAATTAACCAACACTAACCATCAAGAGCCATCACCCTAAGGACCTTAGCAAAGCATTGACACACGGGATGGATTAATTAGAAAGATAAAAGCTACATTCATGGGAAGTTAGCTAGCATAAATGCCGGTTGTTAGCATCGTAATGAACTAGCAAATTTGCCACTTTAAAACTAGCAAATTTGTGACTTTTAATCTCAGAATATTGCCCACCTCTGCTCCGTTTTTTTTTTTTTTTTTTTCGACAGTGGCCCTAATACGCCGTCGTAGTTCTGCCCCGGTTCCTGTTCACTTTTTTTTTTTTACAAACGATTCAGAGTAAACAGGAAGTTATAGTGACGGAGGGGTAACTTGTTGATTGGGGACATGGGGAAAAGAACCTGGTGACTGACAGCAGTTTATGTAGCTCTTTAATTTAAGAGGATTGGGAGACGAGGGAACATCCACGGCAACATTAACTCAGCACCCTCCGTCAATGGACAGCGACAAATAGTTGACGGAGTGCCCTCCTCCTCCCTCAGTACAAAAACACAAAATGAATCTCATTCTAGGTCCGTGTTAAATATTTGGAAGCTTCAAAGCTCCATTCATAACATTAATATTTAAATTCTGAGATTGAAAATCGAATGCTGCACAGCATTATTTTGCATGTCAATCATTTCTGTTAAAACCTGGTATTTCTGCACAGACGCACATCAGGCTTCACTAGTAGTATTATTATTATGCTATTTGCAGAATTAGATTCCAGTGGTGACTTGGGTGATCCAAACATTTGCAATAACTGTAACGTGTTAAAATTCACAATGTGGCTTTATCTAACAAAATATTCTGTTTCAATCCAAATTTGGCATTAAGCTTTTCAAAAACAACATTTCCACTGCAGAAAACAGTTTGCATTTCCAATTTGCCATATCCATCACATGGATAGCAATGTGCACCTGGCTCCACTCTGATTGGTTTAATTCATGTTACAAACAAAAGTGGAGTTGAACCCACCCTGGGTCACCACCACGGTTTATCATCTTATTTTACGTTTCTGTAAAGCCCAAGATATGTTGACTGGATAGGTCTAAGCAACAACATGACTGTAACAGCATTACTACCATCTTTAGGACACTTTATAACATAACGCTACATAACAAGTATAACAAAGGGTTCACATGGGACACAAACAGTGGTCTCCTGGGTGGAAGTCCTGTTTTTGCACATGCCATCCCTATAGACGCTTGCCGCTTGGTCAAGGGCCCCGTCGCGTCAAGCATCTGATGCAGGAGGAGGTACGGGTTATGGGTTAAACATGCTGTTTATCTTCTAGATTGCATGAAATACTCACCGGGGAAAGGTTAAAAAACTCTAAATCCAACTCCACTTACTCAGGAGCTAAAGAAATACATGAATGTGAAGATACACATCTCTAACACAAAGTGCACCACCTGAAACCAAAACTTCCAGCGCTAATCCCTTTGCGGCAAAATCCAACGATGAGGGATTTGCATTTGAATCAATCGGATGACCCTCTACGTTGAAAAGCAGGGAAAGGGAAAATGACCAAACATCAATGTGACAATTGTTATACTTGTTTTAATATGGTTATATCACGTAGCATTCAATAACGTGCTCGCTGTACTATGTCACTTTGATCTGCAGCATCGCTTGTTGTACTAAAAACATCCACATTCAATGGATTTGGGCTTTCCAGAAAAAAAAAATGCTAATTAGCATTACACAAAATTCAGCTGAGGCAGATGGAAATGTTGTAATTAGTTTTGCAAGAATTTTCTCATAAACCAGTGTTGACCTCATGATTCATCCTCTGGGTACCATGAATGTCTGTAAACAAATTAATGGCAATCAATCTGATTCAAGCTGGACCAAACTGACCTGAGCCCTTCATTTTAATCGTCTCATGGCAAGTATTGAAATAGTCTTAAAATTTCACTCACATCAATAAGAAATATTGTTCGTGCCAGCACCACATATTTCTTTTTCTGTCAATCGGGACGACATTACACTACAAAGCAAACACATTTGGAACTCACACAGACAAACACCAGTCTATTGTTGAAAGCCTTGTTGTGTGGTTGGACCGGCCCACCTCCCCACCCGCCCAACACAAGTAGTCCTTCTCAATGTTCAATACCACATCACTAACTCTGGATGTTACACAGTGGATGTGTGTAACTCGTGTCTCCACCATGAAAACGGTTTCAGAAAGGTTGTGTTTTCATGTTGAACAACATGAAAACGATGGACAATTTGTGTCCCTGAACACAAAACCAACAGATTGCATTTCATGACTATAATCAGTGGAGCCGTGCTGCCAGCAAAGAAAGAAAGAAAGCTGAGTTAAACACGACATCTCAGTGAGAACCCTTATTGAACAGCTTCACCTTCCTTCTCTTGTAACATCAGTCTTGTATTATGAGAATGGAAATGTTTTAGAGCCCCCGCAGCCACTTCTGGACCCGAACCAGTAGTTAAAGAGACTACAAACACACTTACCTTTCAGAAACTTTCTGAGAGGGGCAACACTCAGCAACCTTTTATCTGGGATCACACACACTGTTACACAAACGCACACGCGTCAACACCCATCGATGTGTTGCACGAAGACACACAACCGTCAGGTGGAAACGCAAAAGATCATCAGTGTGTGTTTCTGCTCTCCGTGTGAGAGTGATCAGCTGATAACAAACCTTTCATTCTCTCTCACTCACACACAAACACACACAAACACACACACACACACACACACACAGAGAGAGAGAGAGAGAGAGACACACACACACACACAATTACCTAATTACTGATTATCAGACTGTGAAGTCACAGCAGACAAAACACTCTAGCTCTAGTGTGTGTGTGTGTGTGTGTGTGTGTGTGTGCGTGTGTGTGTGTGTGTGTGTGACAGACAGAGAGAGAAAGCGGGAGAGGGGGGGGGGGGGGTCCTGTCTCACAAAGCCTTCTTTATTCCACATTGAAAACCCTCCAATAGCAGCCAATTAGAGCACAATTCAGCTGATAGCATGTATTCTACATAACGCTCCTCTCCTCTGTTTCTGGATGCCATGATGGACGTGTGTGTGTGTGTGTGTGTGTGTGTGTGTGTGTGTGTGTGTGTGTGTGTGTGTGTGTGTGTGTGTGTGTGTGTGTGTGTGTGTGTTTCTGTGTTTGTAAATCAACATGCATACTTATTATTCTGAATATGACAATAGTCTGAATTTGATATGGGTCCTAAACATCATATTCCATTTGGATATGTTGAATTAGGTCTCTTTCTGAATGGAGCATTTCCCGATGAAGACATGTGAGTTGTGCTGATAGGATTCAGGGTTTAGCAGCATTCTTTGGACATGTATGCAACACATTGTGGATCTCAACTGGAGCGTTTGTGGCACTTTGTGACCCATTCTCTCCTGTTTGTGTCCAGCTCCGCATGCTGGACACAAACCAACCAGCCAACCAAGGAGTAACACACCTAATGTCAAACATTATGAAGGACTTGCATATCAACAGGTTTTTAAGCGTATGCGTAAGTCACGTGTCAGCATAATGATTTTAACCCAAACCATGATCCCTTTCTAGACATAACCAAGTGGCTTTGTTGCCTAAACCTAACCACGCTTTGTTGCCTAAACCTAACCAAGTAAACATATAAATCACTGTGGACGAGAGTTTTGATGCCTCGAGTTCGACATCTTGGTGTCACCATCTTGGATCTTAGGTGTCGCCCCTTTTGGAATCTTTGCAACCAGTGAAGGAAGTGACCATATTTGGACTGTGGAGGAGCGACGGGTGGATCTGATGAATTCAAGCAGCAGAGCAGCACCCTGAGCAGCAGCCTTACTGGATCCATCTGGATTCCCGTGGAAAGCAGTTAGCAAAGATAGCTTTGTAATTCCACTGTAGCGAGGTCAAGCATCCCCTGCTTTCTGGTCAAATTGACTCTAAATGGACCATATTTTACAAAATGAACATCATGCTGTATTGAAGACTTGAAAAACTGGAGATTTTGACCATGAACTCATGTTCTCATAGAGAATGGAGGTTTAAGACGCCTCACCATTGGCTTCACTTTTAAGAATCGGAGGTTTCCACATGGATCAAACATTCAGCCATCAATGAACTCTGAAAAAAAGTTGTTTGTGCAAAGTAGCTAAAGGGCTCAAGCAGTTCCTGACGTTCCACTTGTCCACGTTTTGCCATGATAAACAACATGTCAGGGCATCGACCCGTCAAACGCAGGAGAGAACGGCATCGACGTGGGATACGCTGGCCTCAGTGATGAAGATGTGGTGGCGACCTCCTCAAATAAACCAGATGATGCCAGTAAAGACAGGGACAAAGACAACTCATTTTAATCGGAATATGTCGGGCTGCTTGTAAAGGTGAATAAAAATGGAATATTCATTTCCATCAGCTTAGGAGGAATATTGTCTTCTTCTGAAGAAAACCAGAATATTTGATCATGGTGAGAGTACATCTGGAGGGCTGGCTCCTACAGTTCATATCAACTGTATTATGTCAGTAGAGAAGGTCCAGTCAGCAATAACTGTGGATGCAAGCACAGGCGCCAAATAGTGATATTCAAGACAATATTTAAATGTCTTCCAGCCTTTTCTTTTGCTTTGCACAGCTTTACCTTAGTTGTGTTTTTATCGCAAAGATCAGAGTCTCAGATCTACCAACACAGCAGTAGAAGACAATGAAACCCCACAATGTGTGTGTGTGTGTGTGTGTGGGGGGGGGGGGTTCATCCACTGTACTAACGGATATTAATGTCAGACGGGAAATTAAAAGCCAGGATGTGAAGATGTGTGTGTTTCTATGTGTGATCGGTATGTTTGGTGCAGGTGGTAGCCTGACAGATAAGGACACACACACACACACACACACACACATAGTGTTTTAAATGTGTAGTCAGCGGTCAGGGTCGTGCTGCTGGACTAGACAAAAAAAAAAGACAAACAGTAGAAATGGCCACAGACTTGTTCTAGAAACCAGTGTCGATGCCCCTCGGCGTCTGATAGTGATGCTTCCTTTAGTCTGTGCAGCGGTTGCTGGTTTCATTTGATGAGATAGCTGCGGTGGTAAAGGTGCCCCGTGGTGCCAGGGAGGGGGGTGGGACTTATTTTATCCAGCTGGTTCTTCAACAGCAGCAAAGTGCACGAAGCAAAGTTTCTGCCTTGTGTTTCTAAGAGAGAGAGAGAGAGAGAGAGAGAGAGAGAGGGAGAGGTGGACGCAGCCAATCAAATTGAGCAAGAGGCGGGTTTTACTGCTTCAATTCCTCCCTGTTTTGATGCTGGTAGATTTGGTAGAAAGGGACAATAGCTAATGCAGACAAGTGGTTTATATGAGCGGTTTCTAATAACGTTGTACTATGTATTTGCCATGAACCCCAAACTGTCTTATGGTCTTTTTTCTCTCCTCCTCATCCAACAGCAGAGCAACAGCAAGAGCTCCGCATCTGCTTGAATTCATTTCCCCCGTTAATCACATTTGCTCACCTGCTTGATGGCCCCGCTCCACAGGCTCATCAGCTGTTTGGCCCGATGCACTTCGCCAAGAGGCGTTTTTGAAGCAGCTGCACCTGTTGCCATATGTATTGGTGGGATCGATGCCATAAGGTACTTCATAATATAATGAATTAATAATACATCATAGTTTATTTGTTGATGACAAATTTTGGATTAAGAATCGGAATCTAGTAAATAATATTATCAAATAAATGCAGTGAGGTCAAAAGAACAATATTTCCCTCTGAGATGTAGTGGAGTATAACGTTACCTAAAATAGAAATACTCAAGTAAAGTACAAGGACTACTTCCTATTACTTACTAATTATGTAGATCCTCGTAACATACAGATAGCAATGAATACATTCAATGCACTGACATAAAAATACAAATAAATGTCATATGTGGCCGTGGCAGGACTGTAAAAACCCCGTCCAATAGAAAAAGTCGGGCCAGAGAAAATAATTGGAAGTCCTGCCTGTCTGTTGATGCTTACTTCCTGATTGCACGCTGCCGATCTCAAGCACTCATTTGTCGTTCTGGGGGAGGGGCTTTGAACAGCGGCCTGAACGAAGACAACAACTTTTTTCGGTTCAGCGATGCGTTCAAGTCTGTGTGGTTTTTCCAGATGACCTACTCAACCTTTATGTAACTTAACATGGAGTCAAGTTTACTCATCAGAGCAGTTTCAAGGAGCATACTTTTTATTTTGGAGATCTACCAACTATATTACAAAGACAAATAAAACAGATTAACAAAGAGCTGTGATACTGTATATGCAAATCAAGTTGGTTAACTTAGAAAAAACATTACTTTTAGTGGATTACATTTTGGTACCTTCATCTTGCTACTTTTATCTATTTATTATTATTTTGTGCATTCATGATCCACTAAGAGATACAGGCGGTCAGTGTATCACATTCAGCGCTAACACAGTTAGTGTTAGTATAACATTGTAACAGCATGAAAATTTAACCGCGTAAAAATTAAACATTGGAACGAAACAGTGTAACAAACACACAGTGGAAGTTAGCTTCCAGTCCTCTGAGGTAGGAAATGTAGCTTGTTTATTAAGCAACACTACCAACTCTGCTGAAATGTTCATGGAGTGGTGCACATGTGAACGCCTCACTCAGTGTTATCAAATATTGTCCATTGACAACATTGGCCACCAAATTTGACATAAACTTCTACCACGTTTATCAAAATTGCTTTATTTTTTAGATATTGTGAAATAGTTTGTTTAAAATTTAAAGATGATTCCAGGAAGTAAAAAGTGATTGCAGCCATTATAGACTCTCTGACAATATTATTCATGAGGGAATTTTCTCTAAACCTGATTCCCTCAGTGTAAGATTAATAGAGGTCATTTTATGAATAGGTTGACATTTAATTAGTTATTAAGTGTCTGCAAACAAGACACTAGTGTGTCTCTCAGGGCCGAACACAAAGTTCTTACCTTTAACCTCAACATAATACAGACGCCGTGGCGGCTTCCTCAAGATATCTGAGGCTTTTGGCCATCGAGCATCAATGAATTATTTCTGCATAATACATCTACTATCTCCAGAGGTTTCCTTGCTGCGACTCATACATATACATTGTCATGACGAGGACGAGGAGGGAGGACCCAGACGCAGGACAAGGCAGTTTTAAAAGGCTTTATTCAAAAAAACTCAACAGGTGGCAAAAGTACAAAACAAAAGACAGAGGAGGAAAAGACTAACTCTAAAAAAATAAACTAACACTACAAACAAAAAATCACTCCACAGGGAGGAAAACAAGACTTCAAACATAAACTGCCGTAAAAACAACTTAACTTGGATTCTGAGATGGCTTGGAACATGACGTGACGAGAGACGTAGGACGAACTGGCACAAGACAAGGGGAGACGCCTTAAATACACAGGGATAATGGGCAACAGGTGACAACAATCAGGGATCAGGGATGACATCAGACCAGGGAACACATGAGGAAGGGCAAGTGACCTGAAACGAGAGGGGAGTTATTTTCAAAATAAAACAGGAAATGACAAAACAAAAACCCAAGACGAGACATTACCTCACCGGCGTGACATATATTTCCAATACATTGATTGTGTGTGTTTGTAACAACAAGATGTGAGATGATGGAATAACCAGAGATCTGTATGACCATAACATAAAAGAGTCTAGTGCATGTTTTTATACTACTAAAATGAAACAGTTTGGAGTGGAGGCAGGGTGGTTTACATGTAGTACTCTATATTTTATTTATCTTCTGATTAGGTTAAAACACGATTGTCAGATCCAGAACATAACCATGAGCAACCTTCCTCATATATTAGATTTTTGTATTCTTTTAACGGTCTGTTTCCTCCCTCAAATTATGTTTCCATTGTACTATTTTAATTAATTAACTCATTTATAATTCCCCTGCATGCTGTATGTCCCCTGTGTTGAACAGAGATTTCCGTACACCATCAGCCCCCATTGTGCTGTTATCAATCCAAACATTAATGCACTGCTTCCAAGCAAACATGAGCTCAATAAACTCCTTTAAAACTGGGACCAGCAGGAAAATGCACCATCACAAAGCTGAAAACGGAGCTGTTTGTCTGAGCTCATATGTAGTTCTCACACTAAAAACATATGATGATCTTATAGTAATGATGCAGGGCTGTATATTGAACTAGCCAACAGTAAATTAAGTGTATAAAATGCAATACACACATGAATGCAGCATTGATATTAATCCTGAAACATCATGTGTTTTATAGCAAAGGGAACATTAAATGGCACTATCAATGATTTAACTACTTCAACTACATTTAACTGACTACATTACTTAGGAGGGAGGGATTCAGAAGGAGAGATACCCATGTCAATGGGAGGAGGATCATCCTCAAGCCTTTTTGTCCATAGTTTGAGTCTGCTTTCTTCCCGTGAAACTATTAGGAGCTGGGCATGGCTGAGAAAGCTTCTCCTGGACTTCAGCCGTTGGGCCGGGGGTACACATACCATAGAGGAGGTGGCGTTCATCACTGGTGGCCATGGTCATCTCTACTTGGCTTGTAACTTCCCGTCTCAGATCAGCAGGGGCAATGCCAGCGAAGAGGTACATGTTTATGTTGGTGGGCTTCAAGCAGCCAGTGATTGAGCGGCAGGTGTTTTTTGGCATGGGATGATCTCTCCCAAACAGGACACGCATACTCCACAGAGGAGTAGCACAGGGCCAGAGCAGTAGATCTTAAAGTGTGTGCTGTGGATCCCCAATTGGAGTTGGTCAGCTTCCGGAGGATGTTATTTTGGGAGTTAACTTTCAGTTTGGTGTTTTTTGATGTGCTCCTTATAGGAGAGAGTGAGATCTTCTTGGAAGCCAGGCCAGTGCACTTTCCCAAAGTTGAATCTTCTCCGGAAAGGAACTGTGGCTGGGGTAACTGCATCATTGACTGTAAGGCCAATGGGGCGGTGTTGGGTTTTTGGCAATGGCTTCAGTACTAGCTTCTTTCACAATCCAGAGATGCTATGGCTGAAAAAACGTGATATCAGGGTTGTAGCCGGATTTCCATCGCCCGCTATAAAAGGACTTTGGTTGTTTGGCATCATGGATCGTAGAGCTGGTTGGTTTCGGCCCATGCTTCCACTGCATCTCCATCAGCGTTGTTTCCGGCATATCCCCATTGTGAGCTCTGGCTGTTGAAGTCTCCAATCACTATCCTTGGTTTCCCAGATGATGGTATTTCTGGCATTAGGAAAGGTGTGGGAGGTAATTCCTCTGAGCTATGCGGTTCGTTTGTTTTCATTGCTCTTTAATGTTGATTTGATGTTTGTCACGTTTTTTGCAAGCATGACACTTCCATGTTTCTCATGTGGTCTTTCAATGAGGGCGGTCATGCGTTCCACTCGAGGGTGGGGATGTTTTGGTCCATGGTGAGTTTCTTAAAGGCAGAGAATATCACACGGATGCTCTCTGCAGAGTTGGGCAACAAGTTATTCTTTAGTTGCAGACAGTCCTTCAGCATTTAGATATATGATGGTCAAAGCTGGCCTTGTGGGCGGGCGTTGGCCTCTCTTCCTGTTCTGGGCTGATGGGCTACTGCCATTTGTTGCTCTTCTGGACATTTGTCTTTTGGTTTGGCTTCAAAGTGTTCAACTACTGAAAGGCCAGTATATCTATTCAAATAAATATTTGAATTAAAAATAGTCATTGACAGCTCTACTCCATAGTTACATCCATTCTAGTCCAACTGGAAATAAAACACTTTATTTCAACATATATCTGTTGAGTTTATTTAACAGGACAAACTCAGTGATAAACAATGTATTAGTTGGACGTATACTCCTTTAATCAAAAAGTGTCGGTTGTGTCTTGTTATTGTTTGATTAGGGGGTCAGAATAAATGAGGCCCTAAAGGTCACCGACTGGATGGATGACATTTCAACTCCAGAAAACTGCAACTAAACACAAACATTTAACTTTTTAATGCCAATCACATCACATCTCCATTATTATTTAGACTTGAAAGCAGAAAATGACAAAACCTCATTAAAGAGAGTTTAGTTTTGTCTCTTTCACAGAAAAACATCCATTAACTTCGCGATGTATATATTTAATTGCCACATGCCACACACAAGTACAAGTACACACAACTAGTTTTCAATAAAGTGTGAGGTGTTGATAACAAAGCTGCAGGATAAAAAATGTCGTATCTCATTTGCTCTGATTTGTGCACGACTCACTGGAGGAGGAAGCATGTCAGCAGTCAGCGTGTGGTGCCAATGTGACCTTTAGTGTCTGATTGAGATGCACCAGGATTCAGCCAACGTCAATGCCATTATTAGATGTTTAAGGCAAGTGGCTTAGTATAAAGAGTCTTACTTTTGTTATGTAACTTATGCACTAATTTTACATTTCATTCAACCAAAACCTTCAGCTTTAATATAGTATAGATGATAGTTAATTAAAGTTAATTAAAATATTTTTCTTGTGTTCTGTGCAGTTTGTGTTGCGTGAGAATGAAGCTGATTCATTTATTTATCCCCCAGTAAAGAACTCATTACGTTAGCAGTTCCTTGTGTTTGTCAGTCTGGTGGTAATAAGTTTGTGTTAAATGAAGAGCATTTAGCAGCACTACTACTGCTGCATTACTACTTGTCTATAGACAGACCTAACCCAGCATGACTTCAGACATTTTATTCATCATTTAGTTATTTCAGCATCCTTTTTTATGAGTTTATTGCAATTAAACACCTAAATAGTTTATTTTGGGGTCATCCAGCTGTGGTAAACAGGCTGATGTGTGTCTTGCTGGATCCAGAGAATCCAGCTTGGTTCACCGACAACACCGGTACTCTGTAAAATGAAATAGACTGGCCGCCAACTTGAATGACTCACAAAGAAAACATCCCTTACAGTTCACCAGGAAGCCTACAAACTCCACTCCCTCAATGCCTACAAAGATGCCCTCATCGCCGCCAAGTCTGCCTACCTCTCCTCCGTCTTCACTGACTCCTGCCAAAACCTCAAGACCCTTTTTTCCACAGTGAACAACCTCCTGAAACCTTGCACCAACACCCACCCTACCTCTACTATGGATTTCTGCAATTAATTCATCCACTTTTTCGCTGACAAAATCAACACAACCAATTACTATCCCCGGACATGACCCCCCAACTTCTACTCGGCACCTACCATGGCCCCTCTTCTCCCTGGACCTTCTGACCCCTCCTCCCCATTGCCACCTCTCTCACCCGGTTTCCTCTCCTGAACTCCCCACTCCCCTGCTAAAGTCCTGCCTCCCTGTCCACTAACCTGTTCAACTCCTCACTGTCCCATGGAACTGTCCTATCAGCCTTCAAACCTGCTGCTGTCCCCCCTATCCTCAAAAAACCTGGTCTGGATCCCTCCACACTCAACAATAACCGCCCAATCTCCAGCCTCCCTTTCTTTCCAAAACCCTGGAACGCATCATCGCCACACAAATAAAATCCCATCTCCACATCAATAACCTGTTCAAGCCCCTCCAATCTGGCTTTCGCCCCCTCCACAGCACTGAAACAGCTCTCTTCAAAGTCCTCAATGACCTCCTCACCTCTGCTGACACCGGTTCCCTCAACATCCTCATCCTCCTCGACCTAAGTGCAGCCTTCAATACCGTGAGCCATAACATACTGCTCTCCAGGTTCAAAGACCTCGGCATCAAAGATACTGTCCTCAGCTGACTCCAGTCATACCTCTCCAACCAATCCCATTTCATCCCATCCCCCGCCCCACCCCCAGTCACTTCACCATTCAACCTGGACTTCCGCTGCTATGCTGATGACACCCACATCTACCTCAGCATCAAATCCCCCCACAACCCCCTGCTTTCCCACATCAACTCCTGCCTGTCAGCAATTAAAACCTGGATGCAACACAATTTCCTCAAACTCAGCAGCAACAAAACTAAACTCATATTGAAAGCACTACTTGCCTCTTTACACTAATGTGTGCGCCCTGTTTATAAATACCGTTCCATGTTTTTACACGCTAGTTGCAAATGGATTGCACCTCAAATGGGCACAAATGCGTGAGTAAATCTTGCCCACAGTCCCTCACCACATTTCTTACCGCCTCAAAACCCATCTCTTCTCCTGTTCCGACCTACCACTAGCCCCATAAACCCTTCCCTCATTTCAACTGATTGTTGCTCTTGTTTTATTTTTTGTGTGTGTTTGTTTTTCTGTAAAGCGTCTTTGTTTTTGGAAAAACGTTATAAAAATAAAATGTATTATGATTATTATTGTTATTATTATTACTGTTAATACTACTACTACTATACTACTGTAATATTAATACTACTGTTAATATTACTACTAAAATTAATACTATTACTACTGTTAATACTTTCACAGCTCCTACTACTGCTACTCTTAATATTACTACTACTACTAATGTTAATACTAATTACTACAAACACCAGATGGAACCCAAGATCCTGGTCTGCTCCAGATTTCTGCCTAAAAGTCTGTTTAGGCAGTGTTTTGCATGTACTAGTCCTGCTCTGTGTAAAATGCCCTGAGATAACTTTTGTTGTGATACAGTATGTACATAAAATAAAATGTAATTGAATTGAATTATAAAAGCTGAAATCGGTTCTTGGTACAAATGATCAGTGTTGGCCAGACGATGGGATGAAGTTGGCCTGTTTGAGGCCAGAATCAATACTCTGAGGTGTTATCAGTTTATTAGCAGCGGTGGTGTGCCAGCGACTCCCCTGATAAGGTTGTAATGTAGCCGCAGTCCAAACAGCAGCTAAATGGACTGAACAAGCTGCTGTTTGTGTCTGTCGGCTGGAAGTCGGATTGTATCTGCAAAACAAAGAGTGGAAGAGAAATGGCAAATAGAGAGAGGAGAGGATGGAGGCTTGAATCAATGATGCTCAGCCAGGGGGGGGCTGCAGGAATTTGAGAGGTACAGGAATTAAGAGAGAAGAAAGGGAGGAATACAGGTAAGCTTTCGAAGGAATGTTATGAAATATGAATTCAACAGATGGAAGGTTGAAGGAAGGAATTCATAGCATATAAAAGTCACCGTGACGTCACACATTGGTTTGCGGACTACCATTTTGAAGGCTGAAGTTTGCCATTTTTCAACTTTCATGGCAAGGAAACCCACAGTGAAAGGGTTACGTGGCCCTATTGTGCCCATTCTCCGGCGCATACTTGTATTTCAGGTTACTACTACTACATTACATGATTTAATGTTCTAAAACACTTTCCCGTCCTGGCTTTGCTGCTTTGGTATTGGCCATCATTTTCCACCGCGTTGTACTGCTGAGGAATACTGAGAACAATGAATGTAAGTAACTTGTTCAGATGTTTATGCACAGAGCATACGGGACAAAAACCCTGGCATCCACGGACTATATTCGGGGAAGGGGGGGGGGGGGGGGGGGGGGGGCTGGAGTCCCATCTGACATTGGGCGAAGGCAGGGTACACCCTGGACAGGACACCAGTCTATCACAGGGCTAACATGTAGAGACAGACAGGTAACCAGTCTATCACAGGGCCAACATGTAGAGACAGACAGGTAACCAGTCTATCACAGGGCTGACATGTAGAGACAGACAGGTAACCAGTCTTACACAGGGCTGACATGTAGAGACAGACAGGTAACCAGTCTATCACAGGGCTGACATGTAGAAACAGACAGGTAACCAGTCTATCACAGGGCTGACATGTAGAGACAGACAGGTAACCAGTCTATCACAGGGCTGACATGTAGAGACAGACAGGTAACCAGTCTATCACAGGGAGACATGTAGAGACAGACAGGTAACCAGTCTATCACAGGGCTGACATGTAGAGACAGACAGGTAACCAGTCTATCACAGGGCTGACATGTAGAGACAGACAGGTAACCAGTCTATCACAGGGCTGACATGTAGAGACAGACAGGTAACCAGTCTATCACAGGGAGACATGTAGAGACAGACAGGTAACCAGTCTATCACAGGGTTCTTTCCTCTGATTTCAGCTCTTATTCTGGTCATTAATGACCTCTGCATTCCATTCACGTCCAAACATTCTGTTTATTTTAATTGGTTGAGATCCAGCAAACATTAATTTCTATAATATTTCATCTTATTGCGGATTTACAACATATTCATTGTGGGAGGCTTTTTCAATTGTTCTTATTCATGCCATTCTGATAAGTGATTCACATTCATCATATTATGATGGAAGCTAACATCATTATCTGCTAATCACAACATTTTAATTTATTTCTTGCATTTGATTTTTCAAATGTTGGCAAATGTTTATTATTCATAGTTTCTGCTTAATGATCTGTTTGTTTGAATCGTATTCTGGTAAGTGGTGTCTCACGCTTTGCATCATGGTCTATGTGACATCATACACTGTTTCATAACGTGACCTCTTACATTGTGACATGGTCCAATCTGACCAATCTCATCTGAGGTGATTCTGAAACAGCAACGTGCTGAACACATTAACACATGGTTCAGTGTGACTTTGTTCACTGAATAAAGGTCGAACATATCCTTTGTCGTATCTTGGTTCTTGTATTTACGCTATCAAGTGGCTAATCATTCATTCTATTCGTACGTGGTGTCGCATTCATTGCATAGCATTAGTCAGCCAATCAAGGTATCAGTTCTCATCAGACTAGACCTCTTCCATTCATTCATCCCAGGAAGACATTCATGTAACCAGTGGTGCTTTATTTTGTTTCCTTTACGTTTGTCATTGTCAGTGTTTGGAATAACGGGGTAATCTAACTAATTACTGTTTCCGTCGTTACAACGCCGTTATTGTTACTGAACGTTAAATGTGGTGCGTTACTATGAATTGAATTTGTCGGTTTTCGGTTAAAAAAAAGAAGTCAGGATCGTGTTCTGCTTGCGCGCTGCTCGTGCCTGGTCTCGGCAGCCTGTTGTCCATGGAGAAACGTGCAAACTTGCCGCGAGCTGGAGCCGGAGTTGGGGCTGCTGCTGGTCTGAGCGGCGCGCGAGGGCCACGGTGTCCCGCCGTTCTGGTGTTGGACGGGAATCCGGTGCAGCTGTGGAGCGCGGATGGTGAAGACGGTGGTGATGATGATGATGATGAACGGCCCGGCGGCTCGTGGAGGCACCGGGGTCTCGCCGTCATTATGTCTACTGCTGTGCGCTCTGACCCTGTTTTGTGATATATGACAGACACAGCGTCTCCCACTTTATAATTTCTCCTCAAGTTTTAATTATTCCCGCATGCGAGGTGCGGAGAATGCGATCTCAATTACTGTATTATAGCCTACACAAGACTACACGCTACGCGACTATAGGAGTAGACTACAAGACTACAGTTTGCCATCTCATTACAAGAAAAATCCAAATTCTTTGAAATAAAGCAACTTTTTTTTTACAGTAATGCAAATAGTTACTTTCCCTGGTAACTAGTTACTTTTATTATAAAGTAATTCAGTTACTAACTCAGTTACTTTTTGGAACAAGTAGTGAGTAACTATAACTAATTACTTTTTTAAAGTAACGTTCCCAACACTGGTCATTGTTACTAATACGTTTCATTCTTGTCTGCTATTATTGGTTTCTTTCATATAACTTGCTGATGTCGTCGTTTATTGCACATGGTCTAACATGACCTCACTCTCTGCATCATGGTCAGAATGACCTCATGCAAGCATAACATGTATTTATTTGCAATGCATTTCTCTCATGACTCATTTTCTATTTTGCTTCGAAAGCTGCTCTTGCCCAGTAAGGAAAGTAATAGAATAGAATTTTCTTTCTTCTTTGGGGAAATCATTACCCTGCTAAATATGACACATCACGATAGGGTCTAATCCCCCAAAACTCTCCACCATTCTAAAGGTGTGTTCACACCAAACACAAAGTGAATGTTGTGCAATTTCATTGAGCTGTATTCACTGTGAATAGCAAGACACACATCAGCTGGTTTACTACCCCGGGATTAAAAAAGTCAGGGTTTGTTAGGTCGAGCAAATCACTTTTAAAATGCTTTTTTTCTGAATGAAGATCACATTGATTGAAGCTAGGCTATGCTAGCATTGTAGCTGCTCCATCAAGGCTAAAAATGGCGTCATCTAGACATAAATACGGAAGCAACCTTGTTTGTACACCAGACAGTCTCTGGTTTATACACATAGTTTGTATGCCATAGTGCCGGGCAAAACATTTGCTTCACATTGGGCCAAGAACAAACTTAATTCATATATTTCACTAAATGTGGTTTTGATTTGTATTTCTATTGAATTATTATTTTATTTATTTTAATTACATTCATGCTTTCAGATGATGCAAGGTCACATGTTCAAGTCTGGTTGGAAACAGACAATTGACAATATTCAACTTTAATAAAATGGTGACGGTGGTAAATGTGATGTGTGGCAAAAAATAGTTTTTCTTTCAAAGCAATACTTGGCCTGAGGAAACCGCCATATACAGTATGTTGAGAGTGAAGATAGGTTTGAGGTATTGTAACAGCAGGTTGCCAGTTCTTTGCATGTTGGTTGAGATGATGAAACAGATTTTTTCATCTGCTGAGAAAAAGACCAGGAAGACACAGAAATGCCTGATTCCACCGGGGAGAGGAGAAGAACAAAGTAAGTTCTGCCGCTGGTTCCTCGCTGTCAAAGCAGCACAGTTTGTGCAGACGAGACAATGATTTCCTGTTTCATATCAGCATGGGAGTCACACGTCGAGCTGAATGTGAATAAAACACAAACCAGAAACGATTATGAAAAAGAATGCCATGTCTGTTATCACTCTGCTGTCCGGACAATGCATCCTGATACAACGGCTCTTGTGATATATATTATGAATCGTTATATTTCATTTTGCATGTGTTCTCCTAAAAGTGTCTGTGATCAGTGTGTCAAGACAACCTCTAGGTTTAGAAAAAGATCCTGGTTTGGGTTCAAATAAGTCAAATAATTGTATTATGTGTGAATGTGGTAACACTGGGCAAGACTTTTCAGTTGGATAATGTTGAAAACCTCTACATCGCTGACCCTAGTTTTAAGATCCACTACAAAAGGAAAAATAGGTTCAATAAGTCAACGTTGGAATCTGGTTTCACACGGGACAGAAACAGTGGTCTCCTGGATGCACGTCCTGTGTTTGTTTGACCCATCCACCTCCTCCCAATGCAGGCCTTGTCGCTCTTTATGTCCACTGACTTCCTTCAATGCTGGCTCACAATTACACCGGTTACCGTAAATCCTCTAATATAGGCCCGGGCCTTTATTTACTCAAGTGCATCGCGGCCTAGGCCCTTATTGGAAGGAGGCCAGAATTAGAGACAGTCCTCTATTTCTATTTGAGCAAAACGGACTACCAGTAGAATGAATAAAAACGAGATTTTGTGTCTATTTGTGTCTACTAGGTGCTCCGCAGCTGCCATATTACGGTAAACAACGTTTACCACTTGCCAGTATTGCACGCTTGGTGGGCTGTCACTAGGAGGATGATTGACAGGCGCTCTCTTTCATACAATCACACGCACACTTCATGGCTGCACCTGATTGGACGATCGCTTCCACAGCTGTCCTGTCTGCTCCCGGATTTCAAACAAATCAACACGGCGGCTCGTTTGGAAACTTTCTCTTATTTTACGACAATAGTTCACCGAAACGTGTTTCTGAAAACATTTTATGCGAGAAATGAGCTATGCAGTTGCTGAATCTGTCTTTATTTTAGATTGACAAACGTCAGTTTAAAAGATTTCTGAGAGCTTGCGGTGCCCCGTCTCTCGAAACTCGCCGCGATGCGAAGGCATTGCACGGCTTCTTACATACCGTAAATCCTCTAATATAGACAATGAAGGGGAACATGGAAATAACGCTGCCTGTAGACACTTGCCCCGGCCTCCACTACAGACCGGCCTTTATTTACCTCTGCCGACAGCGAGGCCGGCCAATGTTAGAGTCTGGCCGGGAATAGAATACAGGCCTATATTAGAGGATTTACGGTATATAGGAATTATATACATGACTTGCATTTGCGTAGATGAAAGTATAAAGGATGGGATGATAACAGCCTGATATACAAAATAATACACATTGAGATCAAACAAAGAAAGTTAACTGTGAAGGTCCTCATGTCATCTGTGACACAGATTGAGGCCATAAATAACAGACTGATTTATTATTATGAGTTATTGACATAAAGTCACCAAACCAAACAACATGCCAAACAGAAACAAATATATTTCCACTCTCACACTCTCGTGTCTGTTCACAGGCTCCAAGGCGCCCCCACCATCTCCTCCTCCTCAGTATTCCGGCGGCAGCGAGCGCTGCCAGCGCCTATCGATCAGACATTTAGCTGAATGTTCTCATCGAACAGCCGGCTGCAGCGGACGAGACGCACGTGGAGAGACTGGGAAGCAGCCGCACACTCACAGACACACACACACAGACACAGAAGAAGTGGTGAAGGCAGGAAGGGGGAAATGATATTGCTGAGCATTTATACGCAGTTACCTCACAAATAATTGGTTTGTAATTGAAAAACAATTCACTTTCTCACACACATACACTGCAAGAGTACTTTGACAGTAGCGCTCAAATAGGTGAATGCGTTGTTCCGAAAGAATGGAGCCTCCATTCTACCGGGAAGCCTTTTC
This sequence comes from Eutrigla gurnardus, assembly GCF_963514095.1. Lineage (NCBI taxonomy): Eukaryota > Metazoa > Chordata > Actinopteri > Perciformes > Triglidae > Eutrigla > Eutrigla gurnardus. The sequence continues at coordinate 4,243,963 of NC_139930.1, read as the reverse complement.
ACCATGTTAGAACCACCTGGCTGCAGAGATTTGCTCCCATTCAGACACAAGAGCATTATGTTCACTCGTGCTGTGCCCGTTCAGGGTGTGTCCATTTGTTGCTCCTACCCATCCATTGGTTGATCGTTGGCCCAGAAGGGCTGCTAGCAGCGTTGTCAAGAGCTGGTCATCCCTCCTTCCAGGGATGGGAAGGTTGTAGTAAATCAAGCATCCAGCAGCAAAAGTGAACTGCAGCCAACAAGCTGCTCGAAGTCCGCAGAGCCCTGAAGCTCCGCCTCCTGCACAGGGCATCACAGATTTATTCAAAGTCTATTAATACTGAATGTCTCGCATGTCCAAATTGCGCCAAATGAGTCATGGCATGTAATTGGGTCTCGAGCAAAACACCCACCAACAGTTCTCGAGATATGCGAAGGGCACATTGGACTGACAGATTTCCTTGGCTTCTAGTTAGATGATAAGCAGTGATTGCCCTGACCAATTTGGCACCCTAGGTGAGATTTTAGCTGCCGCCCCCTCGCATTGCAATTTCAATGCAAATGTTTTCAGTTTGATGTTTCAATCAAACAAAATATATATATATATATATTTATAAAGTACAGTTCTTTGATACTAAACTGGTAAAACCATTTCCATATGGACTGACTTTGGGCATGGAGGCATTGACCTGTAGAAATAGGAAAAGGTCAAACAGAAACTGTTACAACGTTGGAATCTCACTGCTGACTAAAATATCACTGTATAAATATATTCAGTATGTATGACTGTTTGCTTTTGTAATTTATGTTTTTTATTTGCCCAAGAAGCCAACAATTATTTTTTTTAAATGCCAACGATAGAAAACACTTTATTACTGGTCCTAATGGGAAAGTTCCAAGAAGATACTGTTTGTTCATAGTTCCTCTTGTAAAAGTGAACCATGAAATACTTCAGCAGAACACAAGTCACACTTTTATGTAGCTCGTGTAGCAGTCTCATACTCAGACACTTTGGGAAGTGGTCAGGATGATTTTCTCAGACAGTTTGCTTTTTTCTTGTCTCTTTCTTCTCTTTTTGAGGTCCTTATCTTCAGTGACAGCAGCCATTTGTGACTGCTTCACAGATAATTCGGGACCTGGTCCATTTTCTTACGGGAAAGACATCAGAAGATGACTTTGATTTTGTCCATTAAAACCATGTCAGTTGTCAGAAACTCCTGTTGGGTAAAATGGGAACACACATTAAGGGCTGACATTTATTTTATTCATTTAAATGTCTCGCTCCACTGATTTATATACTGACCACATTGAGTCTGGTACTTGCAGTCAGTCATTTACTTCAAACATTAGAATGGCCTCCACTCTGACCATCCTGCTACATTGATTTGAATGGGAAGCTCTTTTCTACAAAAACAGTTCCTACAGTTCCCATGAGGCTTACCTAATCCAACCAGAAGACTCTTACAACTGCAACACAACACAGCATCACCGGGGAGGGGAGGCAGAGACAGACAGGGAGACAGACAGGGAGACAGACAGGTAGACAGACAGATGCAAACAGTTAGTAACTGGAGATAAATCAGAGTGAGACAGTCGTAGTCAGCAGGTGGAATGATGGAGAGGAAACTAATGGTCAACTTCCCTTTAGCTCAGTGTGTGTGTGTGTGTGTGTGTGTGTGTGTGTGTGTGTGTGTGTGTGTGTGTGTGTGTGTGTTTCTGTGTGTGTGTGGGTGTGTGTGTGTGTGTGTGAATGACCCCTCAGGTCAGATCTATAATGGAAGATCCTCTACTCCATCTCACTGCTCTGCCCTTTGCAGTGCTACTGACGCACACACACACACACACAAACCCACACACACACACGCACTCACACAGAAACACACACACACACACACTCACACAGAAACACACACACACACACACACACACACACATACACACTCACACAGAAACACACACATGCACCTTAATGGGGAAAAAACCAGCATATGTAAACTTACACCGGCTGCAGTGACAGTAGATCAGAAGAGAGAACTTGCACCATATCAACATTCATGAATAGAGGGAACGAGCAGGGGAAGCCAACATGGAGGTGTTTTAAACTTGAATTCTCTCTCCTGGCCATGAGGGGGCGACACCTCTAGTTGCACAAAGAAGTCTAATTGCATGGAAGTCTCAGAAAGAATGTATTATCTTGATGAGTCTCACCGCGTTAGCAGTCATGACCTGTTCCCACTTCCCCATTAATCACTCACTTCTTATACCAGCAGCTCCTTTGTAAGACTGTTTTTCTGTATTAACGTATGTCCATTGTAACTGCCCGTCCCAGAGACTGCATTTGTCCTTCTTGCCTTTCCTGCTCTCCAAATGATGACATTCACTTTATTTAAGCAGTAAAGTGCTTCACCAAGATTTAAGTCAAGCTGAAAAAAACCCTGTTAAATCACATCCCCAGTCAGATTGTCCTCCAAATGTATCCAAAGTATATGTAGGACATTTTTTTTTTTAAATCAATTAATTTCCCTGTATTTTTTACATGAAAATCCAATATTTTTTCGACCTGGAAAACAAAATGTAATACCTGCTCAAATCAGCTACTATCGATCAATTTCCACCATAGTATCATGACATCCATTTATCAATCAATCTGCAACTTTTAGCAGCACAGAGATGGAGGAAGTCTGGAGCTCATCTTTGCAACCATCAAATTAAACGTTAAATCCCACCTGTCTATCATGTTTCACTCAGAAATATGTCACCGTACAGAGGATGGATCATCTTGAAACGCCGTTTGAGCTCCACTTAAAAAACCTTTTTACAGGAGTGAAAAGTATCAGTATGAGAGCCGGGCAGCCATCACGTGACTGAAGGATCGAGCTGCAGTACCACAGATTGACACATGGGTTTTAGGTATCATGGAAGAAATACATAATTTGTGCTTTCAAATGAATTGATTTGTGCTTTCAAATTAATAATTTGCTTGTTTTAACTGGTTCAGAACGCAGCCGCACGACTCACCACCTCAAACCTGGCACCACATCACCCAAGTCCTAAAGAACCTCCATTGGCTTCCCATCTCCCACTCCACCATCTGGCCCCCCTTATCTCACTGACCTCCTCCCCCCTACCTACCCTCTCAGCCCCTCAGATCCACATCAGCCAGTCTCCTCTCCACCCACAGAACCAAACCCCGCAGTTTTGGGGACAGAGGGCAGCTCCCAGACTCTGGAACTCCCTACCCCAACTCATCCGTGACTGAGGACGCACTCACACCAACCTCACACTCCACCAACCGCGTCCAGCCATGATGGAGTCTTAAGTCCAGATTGTTTGACTAGTGTGAGTGCTCCGTTCCGTACTTAAGAACGATATGCATCCTCGGCCCCAGCACACTTGGTAGAGGTGGATTTGAGTCCGGTACGGTTCATGCATGAGCACATGCACGAACAAGCAATGTGGACATGACGTAGGCCTTAATGGATAGGCCGTCCCTCTCATTATCTCTGTGTTCTAGTCGGATCTCTCCCCGCTATGGATCCGATTTATGACACACTGTTGATGAGTGTGTCGGACACAGCAGGATTCTGGGTCGGGCTTGGGCAAGTTTACATGGAACTATTAAATCATGCCTATCCAGGGCATTACTATCTATGGCATAAACAAGAGGAGCGTGCATAGAACATGTAAGCAAACAGCTGCAGTCGTATCAATCAGGCATCGCAGTACTCGGCATGCCTGGTGGGTTCACACAGAGAACATCTGAAGTGTGTTGTATTATTAAATGGAAGAGCAGCAGGACATATGTTCTTTCATTCAAAGAGGAAAGTATTTCTTATTGATCACATTGGTTTGGATCTAACAGCATAAACAGAATCCCAGCAGTTTGAAAAGCGTCTTCTGGTACTTGTCTCCTCTTCATCTTTCACCTCTGAGCCACTGTAAAACCACTACAACTCTAACACAGAGACCATGGTGTCTGCTGAGAACCACAACTCCTACTGTAATGACTTTGATTGAATTTACTGTAAATGTAAGTGCTGCATGATTTATTCACAGCTTGGTTTCTGGTATTTTCTGACATTAGACACACCTCTTAACAGCATTATTTTCTCCAGCAGCTCCTCATGTTGCCGGAGATCAAACTCAAGCAGCGAGACAGGACGCGTGTAAGCCTTGATCTCGTGTTTCAAGGCTGGATGTGAAGCAGGAAGCAGGGCGGAGGGCTGCTTTTGGTGAACAAGCCTTATCTAATCTCCTCTGATCTGAGTTCATCTGCAGATCAATGTGGATTAAGCCTTTACATGTGGACAGATTAGCTCTCGTAGCGGCAGCTTTTACAGTTCAAATGAGCCCCCGGCTGCGTCAAAGATACAGTAGAGGCGCAGATAGGCGGCAATAAATCCTGCAAGGGACATATGGAGGGGAAAATGAGGGATGTAAAGCGTGGAAAATCGACCTGAAAGCAAAATGAAGAGATACGCTGCGTTCCTGCAGTCATTACAGTGACGGCAGCAAGACGTCTCGCTAATATGAAGATTTAATGGAGAGCCCGAGGGCTGCATGTGGTCATGAGGCAGAGAGAGCATGGGGGAGAATGATGGGGAGGAGAGAGAGAGAGAGAGAGAGAGAGAGAGAGAGAGAGAGAGAGAGAGAGAGAGAGAGAGAGAGAGAGAGAGACGTGAGGGAAACACAATGAAAAAGCCAGGTATACCCGACAGTAGATTGACTTTTCAGATTCCATGAAGAGCAGCTAAAGTATTTTTTCAACCTGGACTGTATTTTTTGCATCGTTATTAATTTTTGAAATTGGCAGCGTCAATCTAATATCACTTTCATGAAATGTGCTTCTGTACATGACAGGCCTCTGATTGTTATAATAAGTCTGACAACACTTTAGAAAGAACGCTACAGATAAATGAAACGTTGATCCCATCTGGTTTTATTGTGTGCTGCTCAAGGAGGGGTCTCGTTGTGAAATATGAATATTGGGCAGCTACAGGTCCGAGTCATAGCCGCTCCGCCGGCTTCCACTGTCTCCAGCAACAAGTCACCTCTCAAGATTTCAGATACGGAACAAGAGTTCTCCCGGAGACAGTTTGTTCCGTAATGTCACATTATGACACTTCTAATAACAATCAGATGTAAATGACGGTGCCAGTTTGCCCCCATAGGATTATAGTGCAGCCCAAGACCAGCTGCCATCTGCAGTGCTCAATATTGGACTAATTTCAGAAGATTTTATCTCTATTAGTCAGTTAGATACAAAGACATGAAGACATAGGGTCCAGGTTGAAAAATACCCTTTAAGGAACAAAATCTATCAATTTGAAGTTAGATCCTTGACAAGTCTGAACCGGTTCCGTGTTCCAGCCCGTCTCATGGCTGTATAGCTGAAAGTTGAAACATTTATTCATGCATCAAGTCTACTGAGCAAACTGTTTTCCCCCCTTCAGCTGTGTGTGTGTGTAGTTCCGTCAGCTGGTATCTGATCGCCAAACCCACCGTCCAGGACAATAAAAGTGCAAAATGCTTCCCCACACTGTGACTGCTCATCCAAAGTGCTTTTCGAAGGGTCAAGTTAATGTCTGGCTGTGTTAAAGCAGGAATATTTGCAGTGTGAATGTCTGCCACGGGAAACTCATGAGCTGCCGCTGTCCTTTTCTGCCATCGGCCAATCCGATGAATCCAGCTAGCCCGACATTACGTGACCTAGGGGGCATTACCTTGAAAGAAGTCAGTTTATCAGTTTCCACCATAGACTCTATATTTATACTGCCTTTTGGCCGTCGCCATCTTGGAATTGTTGCAACCAGTGAACTGACATGACCATATTTGAACTGCGGAGGAGTGATGGGTGGATCTGACACACGAAAGCAGCAGAGTGGCAATCCGATCTATCGGTTTCTGGTGTGAACCTGCTACAAAGTTTGCTTCGTAAGTTATCTTAGTAGTTTACTGCATTGGTAGCGTGGTAGGCTGGGAGCGATGGTAACAAGGCCGTGTTAGTGACCTACTGCCCTAAAGCATCCCCTGCTTTATTGTCTATTTGACTCTAAATTGACCGTAATTTCCATGCATTCAAACTTATTGTTGCAACCTGAGCAGTTGCCCCCCAATGGTCACAAGAGATAATGCAAGTTCAGGCACTTGAGAATTGGCTTCACCTTTCAGAAGGAGAGGTTGCTGCCTGGTTTCAACTCACCTTTCTGCTTCCTGTCATGGTCAACTCTTCTGCATTACGCAACGTTATTAGCATCCAAAAGGGCAACACAAGGAGAACACAGAGAGGGACGGTCACATTACAGAGTTTCATACACCGACGAAGCAGTACTAAATGCCACGCTAACACAACCAATGTACCAATGAATTTTAAATTTGACTAACCCGAGTTTGCTTCCACCCTGTGTGATTGTTTGACTCGTGTCCGTTGACCATTTGGATTTCTTTTTACACCGTCACCCTGTTCCCTGATCTCAGCCAATGTTATGGTTGATGACAGACAGAACTACAAGACCCAAGTTGCGGAAAACAAAATGATCCTATTAGGCGGTGAAGGAGGCTGAGAGTGGGTGTGTGCATTTCACAGGGAACACGAATGCCCTCATTAATGTGACAGATCGCCACAAAATCCTCAGAACTCCAGTTCAGTGTCAACGTGGGTTTGTTTATCCTTTGATAAGGCCAAGGATTTATAGGTCATATCTCACAGACGGACACGCTGACCTGACAACAGCCAGTCAGGGTTTTTATTTTTTATGTCAGAGCTGCCGTGTTTCTTCTTTGTTTTTGTGAGTTCACTGTTAAACAGTCCCTGTGCTCTGCTTGTATATAGACGAGTGCTGCGTCGCTGCTGCGTTCGGTGCCGTAAACCGACGTTAAAGAAATTAATTTCATGAAAAACAAAACTTGTTTCCAGTCAGATAAAAATAAATGGAAAACAGCAGCAGCATCACACTGCGTCGCCACCGGGCTTCCAGTCAGATAACTAATGTACCCATTGAATTTCAATGAGTCCCTCTCAGGAGAAATATCCTGAATAACTCACACTGACTGATGTCTGGAATCCCTTTCATGGCACAAATTCACTTCCTACCAATCACATATGATCTGTCCTGTGATGTTCATGGCCTTGTTGGAAAAATACATTAATCCACAATGGAGTATACCCTCCAAGAACACCGGAAATCATGTTTTTTGCTCTGGAGTGTGTAGGAGCAAAACGTGAAATATAATAAACTGAAGGTACCTGGTCAGTTGAACCTTTTTTTGCTTAAATTACAGACAAGGACATCGCAGACATTATGCATGATTTATTCCTATTCAATATTTAGTGTGGTTCCTCTGACACATATCAGGTTGGGTACCAGTTTAAATATTGACTTTATCTCAACCTGGTCTTAGCCAGGACAACACATGTTGATGCAGGTGTAAATTTATGCCGAACACATTGCAATCAGAATGTGATTGACACAAATGGGGGAGGGCAGCAGCTGGATTATACTTCTCAGAGCATAAGGTTCACCTAAACCCCCTGCTTCCATGATCTAGTCAGGCTGTTCTCATACAGTTGTTCTCATTTGTTGCTATACCCATGAAAAGTAATGCACTCATTACTATGGTGCCCATGAAATCAAGTAATCCATGAAATTGTGAATCAGGAAGTGTGAAGAGCAACAAATTCTGCATGGGGCAAGGGTTGGGCGGAATCTTTGTCCGGAGTGAAACCGAAAGTCAGCGTTGATATTTTTTTCATCCTAATTCTGTACTTAAGTAACAACATTTCTG